>NC_135752.1:5916666-6218750 GCF_041903045.1 Epinephelus lanceolatus
GCCACCAGGTAACTTGTGCTCCCCTCTCTCTTGGCCCGTTCAGTCTCCCTCTGCAATAGTTCTTCTTCTCTATACTGTGGTTTATAAAGGTCTCCTTATGTCTCCACAGTGAACAGCATTTCGTTGTTGCTGTCATAATCACCCATTTTGACTCATTTTTGTCGTGTCTTCTATAAACCGCTGACTGTCTGACCCTAACAGTGCGCGGCAGTGGCAGTGCATTAATAGGGGAGTTTTACAGTCGTGAATATGTAGTGCCAAAGAAAAGGGCTGTCTAAAGGCGAGGTAAAGTGGTAAAAAAAATTTCAATGTAGTGTCCATTTAGACTGATGGATTTTTTATACTGACCATAGATAAGAAACTTCAGAAATCCAGAACTGACCATTATAGCTAGTTTGAGTGTGTAAAATAGTGAAAAAAGTGACACTTCACCACCTTTTTTTAAAAAATGCTGTCATTCAGTGATGTGACAGAGAAAAAAAAGTATCACTACAGGGCTCAATAAAGTCAATGCTGTAAAAAGATTTTTTCCCCCTTCAAACTGCCTTAGTGTATGAATCCGGTAAGACTGTGCATGAAAGCGTGCATAACTGTTTCATTACTTGATCCTGTGCAGAGACTGAAGTCTGAATTGGCAAATCTTCTTTACTAGAGTCAGGGCATGTCTGCTAGCAGGATTAAGAAAGAGAGAGAGAGACAGGCTGATAGACTTTGAGAGCCATAAGACAAGAGGTGAGATTAGAGAAAAACACAATGTCAAGGGAACCAGAAAAGGTATTTCAAATATGTCACATATTTGACATGGTGGGAGACAAGGTGGACCAACTAGTGTTGCTAGGTAGTGTGTGCAAGCCTCGTGCTGTGGAGGTGTGGTATTACATAATGCTTTATACAAGACAGGTTCCCTTTAAAAAGCCTCAGTTATTTTCAGCATATTTTCCTAGTTTTTGTCATAATGCTGCTTACATATATTAAAATAGAAGCAGTTACTTCACTAAAGAGCCTTCTTGTATCTCTCTATGTGCATGGAGTGCTACACCAAGGAAAAGAGCAGTTACAGCACACCCTTTCAGCAAAGAAGTCAAACTGCAGTCACACATCTTTTAACAATTATCATTCAATTCTGTACCACTAGAAGTGACAGTGAAGTGAGAAGTCAAGATGATACAACTTGGAAATGCTCACACATAAACCAGTGTTGTTTCTGCCTATATTTAGCACATTGCGAAATTATTTTACAGTTACTGTCACTATCATGGAGGAGTTTTGATTTTACACATCTTGAACCTCTCACATCAGTCTCTCTGATATGTTTATTTGTGCTCATACACTACTCACTATTTGTAGGGTGAAATTCATGGGAACTATTGAACGCTTCCCACACACTGCTTGTAAATAAAACCAAGTTTGATGTAAATTTGACATTAAAAAAAAGTATGTAGATCGGTAGATCACAGTATGTCATCATTGCATCAAAACCATGATATACTAAAGTTTCATGTCATGAAAAACTGGACTTCTGGAGATACGCCTGTCGCATTGCAATCTGTCTGATATTTTACAGAGTAAATACTTTGTGTGCTTTGGGGTTTCGACTGATTGCATAGACTTGTCCCCACAAATTAAAGGGACTTTCAGCCTCAACAAGGTGGCAACATTTTCATTAAAATCAATCTAACATTGTGGCAAAATCTCAGAAAATACCACTGTCCTCATTCTGAACATGACACGTCTCCCAGTTTGTTCTTCACACTACACTACACTTCAGGCATTGCATGTGTGCTCTTCAAAAAGCATTTACTTAGTATGCATGTTGGTATGTGGCTGGATAGCGATAAACAGTTAATTGCACGCCAGGAAACTGTGGTTATTTGTGTAGGTGTTTGATGGTCTGTTCCTTACAGGGTTAATTGTCAGGCTGTAGCAACAGTCTCTTCATTGGCTGTCGCTCAGCTTTTGCACTGCACCTTCCACCCTGCAGGAGGAGACATTGCCTGCCCCTTTTAAACTCCCTACAGCTCAAAGCTTGTATCATTCATTGACTTGTGCTGTAACATGCTTGTACTATGTTGGAAATGTGGGAAATGAAAAATCTCAGCTTTTTGTATGATGTTGAACATCTGAATGATGCTTTAGTTTATCAGATGCACCCTTTTTCACAATGCTACTTTACAAACGGTCAATATTTGTTTCATAATGTGTGATATAGTTTGTATTATGATGCACTTAATGCTCAATAATGTGCTGTCACGTGTGGTATGGTGTGATGTACATTCCCTGGGTTATTAGTTTTTACTGGCATGCCTCAGCTAGACCTTCTTCAGATAAGAAGAAATGGTATAACCTGAAAATGCTGGTTACTTGAGTAGACCCTCTAAATATATCCAAAGTGAATGCTATCTTTAGTGTGTCGGTGGTGCCCCACGCCTGTCCTGCCCACAGTCTGCAGTTCATTCGGTTCAGACATACCGATTCGGTCGGGGAGATTGTCCCCCCTACACCACAGCAGTACCAGTGGCAGCTGCATTGACTTCCTCGACCTGCGGTTGACTAACTGGCTACTGACTGGCTGAGGCCTTTTGGGATATCATGAGAAGGTCTGCCAAACATGCAGGCTTGTAGAGACACGTCCAAGGGGCCCCTGCCTCCTTACTCTCCCTTACATGTTGCCACAGAAACCAACTTCCATAGGACAGTGTGCTGTGTTGCCCCTCGGCAATTTTGAACAGAGAAAGACAGCAGTAACACGTTGTTTTAATGCTCACAACCCACCAGAGTTTCAGCTACAGTTGTGGAAAATATATTCATCTCATGCACCATTCATCAGCTTTGAAAGATATGGTAAAATCAGCTATACTAGTTTGCTCAGCAGCAGCAAATGCTGTCTATTTATCACCAGCATTATTGTCATTGCATAAATGAACTTAGCATGTACAAATATACATGCAAGTAACTTAGAAACATTTACTTGCATGTATATTTGTACATGTTTCCATGGTTATTGGCTCTACCCACTAGGGTTATGTTGACTGCTTGATCTCAGGCCAAAGCATCTCAAAAATCATCACTGATATCTTGAAACATTTCTGCCATATTTTGTCTGCTACTTGATACAATTCCATTGGTGCTGAAACTATCACGTCGTTGACAGTACCCAGAAGCAATTCTATCTCAAGGCTGACCTCTGTCACTTGTAGGCCAGCCATAGACAGAGTAAATGAATAAAGCTTTGGATCACTTTGAAGGGTCTTGTTGTTGTATGGTTATCACCAAGTTACTGAAGACATGCAGAACAGATGACTTGAGACCTTTTGTTGAATATGTTGCATATATTTAAAACCTCTTATACAGACTTACGTTTGTCAGAAATGTCACCTTAGTAATAAAATTAGCCTTGGGATGTTTTCATAGATATGAAGGCTGGGTGCGTGGGTGGGTTTGAATTTATTTTCAGGTTGTGAATTGAGTTTCTCAGAAAAAGGTTGGCTGGAGAATGGCAGCCGTGTTAGATATCTTGTCTGGGAGAAAGGTTACACTTCCAAGGTGTGCGATGGCAGCACTGCATGTCTCGATCTCTATTTAAGGAAACTCTGGTGTTCCATCTCAGAGTTCACTGCTTCTGAGAAAACCCCCCTCCTGCTTTGCAGTTCCAATAATGTCTTCCAGATGACCAGTTGTCCTACATGGAGTTTTGTGTGTTCTGTGGTTAGAAGGACTTTGGTAATCCAGTTTCTTCACACGCAACATGCAAGCCTGTGTGCTGCACTGGCCAAAGAGGATGTGGATTTGGATGAAGTGGTTCATTATTTGCTAGATTGAACACTCTGTGGTGGAAGAGGGTAGTTCCTTGGTAATGACTGGTACACATGCATCAGTGGGACCAGTAGATGCCTGATTTGAAAAAAAGTAATAATTTTTAAGATAGAAAGAAAGAAAAATATGGTTACTAGAAAGAGTTCATTCATAGTTTCTGAACATTTTGAAACTGCAGACCCCGTGTTTAACAGTTGAGCCTTTCAGAAAAGTGCCCTTTCAAAATACGCCTTTGCAAATCCAAATAAAATCCCTGCCAACCCCTTCAACCTTTCATGTCCACACCTGGGTGCAAAGTTCTAAAGGAAAAATGAGGAAAAAACTCAGGCCTGGCTTACCTCATATCACAGGGTATTTGCTTAGTTCTCTGGTCCATCAAACCCTAACTTGAGGCTCAGCACCTCCTGTTCTTGAATCAGTCTGTTGTGAATATGCACCTTTTAGTGTTGAAGGTAGTCCTTTGGTCTCATACCTGCTTTCTTTTTGAAGTTCAGAGTCGTTTGTAAGTCATGCATCTAATCAACCTTTGCTGGTTCAGATGAATGGCAGCCCTCATCCCATTTAATGTCACAAGATCCTTCATCACGACTTATGATGACAAGCAGACCATTTAATTTCTGTATGGGCCACATTTACTTTTTAGTTTTCGGGCTTTGGTTCTTTTCCCTGAATTTGCTGATATGAGATGGAAGTAACCTAATCTGTAGGGTTGAGCCAAATACTGTGTTCAATTTGGTTTAGTCTTGTGATCAAAAATGATCTGAAGCTCAATTCTGAGGCATTTCTGTAATTTATTTTTCTAATAAATAATGCAGCAACTACTTATCAACCTTTATCAATTTCAGGCTTAAAATACAACTTTTGGTCAGGGCCCACCCTCTTTAGATTTAAATCACAGTTTAAACCCTGGTCATTCAAAGTACAGATACAGATGCAGGTCATTTAGTTGACTGAACAGATACAGATAATGCTCTACTCGCTCATCCCTACTAAACTGTGTATAAAATAAACCCAGTCATTGTCAACATTCAGAAAGAAATAGGCCAAGTGAAATCCCCTTAGAGCGACTGTGTTTCTAAACAGAAGGATGAGACAATAGATTCTCTCAGTCATGATTATGTCACCATTCAGACAAAGCACTTCTGTTTCACGCTAGATTAAGATATTTTGCATTTTACATATGAGAGAAAAATGGTTCTTAGGTGTGGAGACAGGACTAGTATTTCCTTTTGCATTGCTTGCATTTCTTTTGAAGCGCTAAAGCTCTTTGATCATTATTCACAGTCATCCATCAAAGGAACGCTTTAACATATACTTTGATAACCATACAGCTTTGTATTTTTAACTGCTAATTAGAGCTGAAGTGAATTAAAAAAAAACAATTGGCAATTATTTTGATATTTTTTTCAAGTAAAAATAACAAACTTTGCATTTGCTAGGACTCTCTACGTTTCTTTCTCTTGTCTGAAAATAAACTCATATCTTTGAGGGTTTTGAGTGTTCAAGTTTTAGAAATATATACAGTACAGGCCAAAAGTTTGGACACACCTTCTCATTCAATGCGTTTTCTTTATTTTCATGACTATTTACATTGTAGATTCTCACTGAAGGCATCAAAACTATGAATGAAGACATGTGGAGTTATGTACTTAACAAAAAAAGGTGAAATAACTGAAAACATGTTTTATATTCTAGTTTCTTCAAAATAGCCACCCTTTGCTCTGATTACTGCTTTGCACACTCTTGGCATTCTCTCCATGAGCTTCAAGAGATAGTCACCTGAAATGGTTTCCACTTCACAGGTGTGCCTTATCAGGGTTAATTAGTGGAATTTCTTGCTTTATCAATGGGGTTGGGACCATCAGTTGTGTTGTGCAGAAGTCAGGTTAATACACAGCCGACAGCCCTATTGGACAACTGTTAAAATTCATATTATGGCAAGAACCAATCAGCTAACTAAAGAAAAACGAGTGGCCATCATTACTTTAAGAAATGAAGGTCAGTCAGTCCGGAAAATTGCAAAAACTTTAAATGTGTCCCCAAGTGGAGTCGCAAAAACCATCAAGCGCTACAACGAAACTGGCACACATGAGGACCAACCCAGGAAAGGAAGACCAAGAGTCACCTCTGCTTCTGAGGATAAGTTCATCCGAGTCACCAGCCTCAGAAATGGCAAGTTAACAGCAGCTCAGATCAGAGACCAGATGAATGCCACACAGAGTTCTAGCAGCAGACCCATCTCTAGAACAACTGTTAAGAGGAGACTGCTTGAATCAGGCCATCATGGTCAAATAGCTGCTAGGAAACCACTGCTAAGGAGAGGCAACAAGCAGAAGAGATTTGTTTGGGCCAAGAAACACAAGGAATGGACATTAGACCAGTGGAAATCTGTGCTTTGGTCTGATGAGTCCAAATTTGAGATCTTTGGTTCCAACCGCCGTGTCTTTGTGAGACGCAGAAAAGGTGAACGGATGGATTCCACATGCCTGGTTCCCACTGTGAAGCATGGAGGAGGAGGTGTGATGGTGTGGGGGTGTTTTGCTGGTGACACTGTTGGGGATTTATTCAGAATTGAAGGCACACTGAACCAGCATGGCTACCACAGCATCCTGCAGCGACATGCCATCCCATTCAGTTTGCGTTTAGTTGGACGATCATTTATTTTTCAACAGGACAATGACCCCAAACACACCTCCAGGCTGTGTAAGGGCTATTTGACCAAGAAGGAGAGTGATGGAGTGCTGCGGCAGATGACCTGGCCTCCACAGTCACCGGACCTGAACCCAATCGAGATGGTTTGGGGTGAGCTGGACCGCAGAGTGAAGGCAAAGGGGCCAACAAGTGCTAAACACCTCTGGGAACTCCTTCAAGACTGTTGGAAAACCATTTCAGGTGACTACCTCTTGAAGCTCATGGAGAGAATGCCAAGAGTGTGCAAAGCAGTAATCAGAGCAAAGGGTGGCTATTTTGAAGAAACTAGAATATAAAACATGTTTTCAGTTATTTCACCTTTTTTTGTTAAGTACATAACTCCACGTGTTCATTCATAGTTTTGATGCCTTCAGTGAGAATCTACAATGTAAATAGTCATGAAAATAAAGAAAACGCATTGAATGAGAAGGTGTGTCCAAACTTTTTAATTTTCTGATATTTTATTTAAAATAAGTAAATAAATCAATCAATTAAATAGTCAAGAAAATAACAGTAGGTGTTATTGGTAATTAAAATAATTTTTAGTTGCAGCCTGACTGCTTTGTCAAAACATTGCCTTTGCTGTGCACATACTTGTTACACTTACTGTGGGTCAAATGCACTACTCTCTAATTCAAGGTCATTTAGTTCAGGTGGGAGAACCTGTTATGACTACATTCTTTGGTAGCAGAATAATTGTGTGGTGCTGACAGCAATATTAATTTGATTTACACTGATCATATGTTTCCCTGATATTTTTATTTCAATTCCTTTGAGCTAATTCCATGGTGTAATCAAGATTTTCAGTTCACTCACACATGGTATGTTGGTTACCTAATGTCTACAGGCAACATATTCATGATGTGGCAGAAAAAGCATCTCAAGACAAAGCATTAACACAGTGAATAATTAATAGGACACATATACTGCTCCTTTAGAAATCACCTTGATTGACATTCTGTTGTTATCTCCTCCAGGCTTCTGTTTGCTGGACCTGACGGAGCAGTTTTCCCTTCCAGAGACCAGTCCACCCATGCTTGCCAGACTGCTGGAAGCTATTGAGAGGAAAGGTGAGCTTGACCAAGGAAACTTCAAGTCTTTCATCTTGACATGCAACTGCACTTGAGTTTTCAGTTTGCCTGCTAACACTGATAGTCTTTTGTTAACCACATTTGACTGTGCTTATGTGACCTGTTACACAGAACCACATGAATCGAATGGTGTTAGTTTACTCAGTCAATAAATGTAATAATTTATGTTTCACTAATCACTTGCAGGTCTGGATAACCCAACTTTATATCGAACATTTACAGCTGGTGGTGGACTTGAAGTCAGACAGTATTTTGACTGTGGTAAGCAGCTTTTTTTTATCAGCCTATGTGAGGCCAGTGGATTTCAAATTGTTGGAAAAAAAAAAAAATAAATAAATAAAAAAATGACTGACGCAAGTGGAAGTGACTACTGGAGATAAATGTGTGAGGTGACCAAAAAAGATCTGCGCACATATGCAGTGTGTTAAAAAGAACAGAGTACCATGGTGTCTGAAGGGTTTTTTTGCATCTGTGGTTGCATCTACATATGCATGATGTAGTATTGCAGATTGTACTTGAGCCTGTAAAAGACTGAACTTTGCAGGAATGAGTTTTAGTATTAAAGCATGCATCTGCTGTTTTGCACTTCAGACCCTCCCTCACCAGACCTGGATCAGGTGGAACTTCCTGTCCTGTGTGATGGTCTGCGCAGGTACCTGCAGGATCTTCCCCAGCCCATCATCCCCACTGCATTATATGCTCAGATGGTCCACACTGCCAAAGGTGAGAGCACATAGCGTCAACGATCAGTTCTTCACTGTACAGAAAACCAAGTGCTGACGTAATGTACCCTCTGCTATTGAACATTCAGTACTTTGATCACAAAACCACAAGAACATGTCAGTTCCCTTTGGCCCTTCACTAAGACATTTTTATTGTTCAAGTCCTCTTTTGAGTGTTCAGTTCAGGTCTTTTTTATTGTGTTTATCACATTATGTCACAGGTCCAATCACGTCCAATAGAAGGGGAAAAAAGAAAAAAAAAGAACTTAACCCTCCCCCATACCAGACCTGCACATAACCAGACATCCATAAAAAAGAAAACAAAAAACACAAATGTATTGAAGTCATAGAAAAACTGGTTAAATTGTCATGCTGTCAGCCTCCAGAATTTGTGTATTTTGTCACTTTCTGTTAACCTAGTTTCTGTCTGTCTTGCTTTCCTTGCAAGCACAGACAAAACTTCTCACACCACACGCCATTCTGTAGTGCTGCATTCTCTTGCTGTCACATGGCCAGAAACAGGATATCTGTGGTTAATAGGAACTAAAACAAGCCTGAAAGTTTATCTCTAGCATCTCTAAGCAGCCAATCACCTGCCAGTGTACCTTACGCTCATTGTCAACCACACAGTCTCTCTGTGGTTTCATAACCTAACTGCACATGACGCTTTTTTTTTCCATCTCTTCATCGTTTTAAAGAAACATCTTTCATTTTATGCTCCTCTTAGACTCAGGCAGGATCAGTTTTTCACATGTCTTACTGACCTCGCAGCTATTCTCATCTGTTTCAACAGAGGTGGTGAATCCTGAGGAATGTGCCCAGCTGCTACGTCGCATCGCCAGCACCCAGAGCCTGCCTCCCCAATACTGGCTAACTCTCCACTGCCTGCTTAGGCATTTCTCTAGAGTGTGCCAAAACAGCTCCAAGAACCTGCTCAGTGCCAGAGCCCTGGGCGAGATCTTCAGCCCTGTGTTCTTCAGACAACAGGCCACCAGGTGGGTGTCAGAGCAGCCAGAGTCATGTCAAAGATAGACACTCGGGCATCAGACAAAGTGTGCAGGCTCAGTCATGCAACACCGAGACACTCAGACTCTCAAACATGCACCCACTCAGGCTCACACATCTACACACTGTGAGAGTGCAGGCTGTCATGCACTCATGCTGTACACAGATATAGGTTGGAGCTTTTCTACTTACCAGCTGTGCTGCGCAATTAAAGTAGCTAAGCCTGAATTACCATCAGATTGAAACCAGCACAAAGCAAAGCAGAGCAGCAGAGACTTTCACCTGGGCTGCAAAACACAAACTTCATTTAACTGTTTTTTTTTTCTTCACCCTCCCACAGTTGTGAACCCAGCTTGGAAGCTCACATCAAGATCATTGAAGTTCTGGTGACCAGTGAATGGAGTGAAAGTCAGTCAGCTCCAGGTAGTTACCCACTTCATTTTTGGCTTCCATCATCCACAAAGTTTTAAATGCAGTTGGTCTGCTGCTCTTTGTTGTTCTCCAAGATTGTTTAGCATTGCACTGCATGCTGTTTGGTATGTAGCATTGGTTTGGTATGGTCTGCAGAGACTTAAACACTGCAGAACATGAACTGAACACCCTCAGACCTGACCTATTAATAGGTTTAAGAAAGGTGTTGAAACTTGCAACTGCTGCACTTGTAGAGGGCCACGGGGTACACTATGGACATAAAATACTGACATTTTAGGGCAAGTTGAGACTACTTTATTATGTACTGGTCAGTGGATATAAGTGTTGGAACTAACTTCTGATGATCTTTGTTGTGAAGCAGTGGAACTGTTAAAATTAAGCCACACTGGTCCTGAAGCCTTAGCTGCACAGGATGTCAGTTTCTGTTTTTTAAGCCTGCAGATGGACTCATTAGAAATAAATACAGCTTTCTGTTTTTCCCATGGCACAAGGTTTCCATACAGAGGACAACTAATTGTGATTGTTGTGTGTATGGTTTTTGAATTTAAACTGACCCTGATGAACGTGATTGCTCATGAATTTTCATTTCACATATGACCTTGTAGGTGTGAAAACAAAAAAAGTTGATACAATCTGTGACATTCTGGTTTTCCTCTCAGGACAGATTTTTTTCACAGATGTTGTTTTAAGTGGGTAAAATGTCAAACACTGAAGTGCACAGAGTCAGTTTTCATGACTGGTGCAGTGGTGGTCTGCATAGAAGAAGCTAGTCTGGTGGTGTGTGTGAGAGCACTGCATTGCGTGGCACAGTTATGTTTTTACAGTGCTAGTTAAAAGCACTTTCGTTGGCTGGCCCAGAGGCCCGAGACTGGCTGTGGCTGTTTAAACATTTTATTACCTGTTAGGTCTATTTATAATGTTCCTGTGCATGGGCCACTCTCAGCTGTCAGTAATTTGCACCTGCGGGAGCACTTTGGCACTGGGAAGGATGGATGGATGGATGGATGGATGGATTAAAGGGCGGCCAGGCAGGCGGGCAAGACACAAACCCCGAAAGTTTTTTTTTTTTTTTTTTTAGTTCTTTTTACATGCATATACAGTACAGGCCAAAAGTTTGGACACACCTTCTCATTCAATGCGTTTTCTTTATTTTCATGACTATTTACATTGTAGATTCTCACTGAAGGCATCAAAACTATGAATGAAGACATGTGGAGTTATGTACTTAACAAAAAAAGGTGAAATAACTGAAAACATGTTTTATATTCTAGTTTCTTCAAAATAGCCACCCTTTGCTCTGATTACTGCTTTGCACACTCTTGGCATTCTCTCCATGAGCTTCAAGAGGTAGTCACCTGAAATGGTTTCCACTTCACAGGTGTGCCTTATCAGGGTTAATTAGTGGAATTTCTTGCTTTATCAATGGAGTTGGGACCATCAGTTGTGTTGTGCAGAAGTCAGGTTAATACACAGCCGACAGCCCTATTGGACAACTGTTAAAATTCATATTATGGCAAGAACCAATCAGCTAACTAAAGAAAAACGAGTGGCCATCATTACTTTAAGAAATGAAGGTCAGTCAGTCCGGAAAATTGCAAAAACTTTAAATGTGTCCCCAAGTGGAGTCGCAAAAACCATCAAGCGCTACAACGAAACTGGCACACATGAGGACCGACCCAGGAAAGGAAGACCAAGAGTCACCTCTGCTTCTGAGGATAAGTTCATCCGAGTCACCAGCCTCAGAAATGGCAAGTTAACAGCAGCTCAGATCAGAGACCAGATGAATGCCACACAGAGTTCTAGCAGCAGACCCATCTCTAGAACAACTGTTAAGAGGAGACTGCGCCAATCAGGCCTTCATGGTCAAATAGCTGCTAGGAAACCACTGCTAAGGAGAGGCAACAAGCAGAAGAGATTTGTTTGGGCCAAGAAACACAAGGAATGGACATTAGACCAGTGGAAATCTGTGCTTTGGTCTGATGAGTCCAAATTTGAGATCTTTGGTTCCAACCGCCGTGTCTTTGTGAGATGCAGAAAAGGTGAACGGATGGATTCCACATGCCTGGTTCCCACTGTGAAGCATGGAGGAGGAGGTGTGATGGTGTGGGGGTGTTTTGCTGGTGACACTGTTGGGGATTTATTCAAAATTGAAGGCACACTCAACCAGCATGGCTACCACAGCATCCTGCAGCGACATGCCATCCCATCCGGTTTGCGTTTAGTTGGACGATCATTTATTTTTCAACAGGACAATGACCCCAAACACACCTCCAGGCTGTGTAAGGGCTATTTGACCAAGAAGGAGAGTGATGGAGTGCTGCGGCAGATGACCTGGCCTCCACAGTCACCGGACCTGAACCCAATCGAGATGGTTTGGGGTGAGCTGGACCGCAGAGTGAAGGCAAAGGGGCCAACAAGTGCTAAACACCTCTGGGAACTCCTTCAAGACTGTTGGAAAACCATTTCAGGTGACTACCTCTTGAAGCTCATGGAGAGAATGCCAAGAGTGTGCAAAGCAGTAATCAGAGCAAAGGGTGGCTATTTTGAAGAAACTAGAATATAAAACATGTTTTCAGTTATTTCACCTTTTTTTGTTAAGTACATAACTCCACATGTGTTCATTCATAGTTTTGATGCCTTCAGTGAGAATCTACAATGTAAATAGTCATGAAAATAAAGAAAACGCATTGAATGAGAAGGTGTGTCCAAACTTTTGGCCTGTACTGTATAAACACAGGACCCACTCAGACATTGGACAAAGTTTAGGTGTGCCAAACTGGTTTCAGTCACCTGTCTCATACAGATAACAACAGGGTCAGAAGAACAGAGAGGAAGAATAACCTACTTTGTAAACATGTATAGTCTATACATGTGTGTCTGTGAATGACCCGTGTGTGTGTGCTTGTGCGTGTGTGCATGTGTCTGTATGCCTCCTCCCAGTTACTGCGTGCCTATTTTAAGTAAGCGACAAAAGGCCCACTTAGATTTGGTTGGCTGGAAAGTCGGCCTGCTCCACAGAGCACTTCTTGTTAACTGAGGGCTGCTTCCAGTTTCTAGGGCCACTCTCCTCCCCTCCCCTCCCCTCCCCTCCGTCCTACCTCCGCCTGGATCTCCACATGTCCTCCCTGCCTCAAAGTGCCCAGCTCAGCAAATATTTGAAACTTTGCAAGTTAATCATAAGACTGAACTCCCCCTGCCTCCTCCTTTACAAACAGAGAGAGAGAGAGAGAGAGAGGGGGGGGGGGGGACAGAGAGAGCAAGAGACACGCACACACACGCAGCTGGCACGAGTGGCTGCTTTCAGAACAGGCAGCACTGACACCAGAACAGCCACTGCTAATCATTAACTATCTGCCTCCATGTGAGCAGGCCTCAGCCTCACGGAGCTCAGAGCTCAGAGAGAGAGAGAGAGAGAGAGAGAGAGAGAGAGACTCAGCCTTTTACCTCACTCACAGCAGGAACTCAGTCAGTCAGCTAGACAGTCGCATGCTGCACCTGCTTCACGTCGAGCAGATTACCTGGATTTCATTAAGGAGCACATAAAGCCATTACCCTTGTTAAGAATTAAAAAAAGAAGCCACTCTCAGCTTTTCTCAGTGGCCTAAACTATGAAATGGAGCTTTACTGGAGGACTTGAAAGTAACTCTGTTGGATTTAATTTACCTTTTGGAACTAAAAGAGAAGCTACAAAGAAGACGTTGATTCAACAAAACATGCACAACTTGCAACGTAAGTTTGATATCATGCTTCTTTTTTTAAAATGTGTCATACAAAAGTGGAGCAGTGGGTTTCTACTGCTTCTGCCTTCAGGCTTTAACGAAAAGGGCCGCATGGGAAGAATAAGACACAAATACCACAGCTTAAGAAAAGACAAGTACAAGAATAATAGGTTTTTGTTGTCATTAAGCCCCCAGTCATAGCTGTCAGTGAACACTTTTGCCTTGGGCTGCTCCTCCTGCTGTATAGTTATAAACTACTCTCACAGACTGCATATAAAACTCTGCATTGCTCTCAGGCAAGATGATGAATCTTAACAGTTGATTCAAGATTTTCAATTTGGACTTAATACTCAAACATTCGCAACAGGGAGTGTATGGTCTCAGCAGAGAAGGGCAAGTTTATTTTAAACCAAATAATTATTTAAAACCCTACAGACAATACTTTTCCAGGATTTTATTAGAATTCAAGAAAGGGACATTTAGGTTACAGATTTTTATTTTATTATTTTCAAACAAACTGATATGTAGTCAATGTACTCAGTTACTCCTCAAGTTAAGCACACAGAGACCCAACAACTGTTCCTCGGTTGAACCTAGCCGGACTGCATTCCACTGAAGTCCTTATACCTTACCAAGAACTAGGTCTATTTTAATTTCACTTAGGAAATCGAGGGAGTTATCTCTGTCATGCCGAGTGTCACGCTGTGGGATTACAGGCGTATTTTGGAGCTCTGGGTGCTGCTGACCGGGCCAAGCATTATAATTTAGCTGCGTACGTGCTGCTGCAGCAGAGCTGGTTTTGTCAGAGTGCCAGCAGTGGGCCGGACTAAACCTCCACACGACACATGCAGAGAGGAGGGGCTGAGCAACCTGCAGGAGAGCGAGCAGTAAAGCTTGACAGAGAGGGAGAGGATGACAGAGGAAATGCATGGAAACAGGCTGCAGGTCCTTTTTTTCTGCTAGTGAGAGATGCTGCACATTTGCTTTTAAGATGGATGCATAGTAGGACGTATCGCTGGATGCAGCAGAGAGGTTTTTTTCCATTTAGCTGCAGTGTTGTAAAGAATTGAAACAGGGAGGCAAAAGGTAATGGGCTTTCAGAATGACCTCATCACTCTCAGGAAATGAAAGATGCAGGAGTGGTTGGTGACAGACCCCCCCATGTGATTGGCTGTGGTAAGTGATGTAACACGTTACTGAGCAGGCTGCTCTTAATGGCTTTTCAAATGGATGTTTAGGTGGTTGTATAAAAATCACTTTATTGTGCCACTGCAGAGATATTTTGCCACCAGTCACATATATAAGCTATCTTTTTGTAGAATCTGTCTGTAGATCTGTTGCCAAGTTACTGTTAAGACTGGATTGTCCACATGAGTAGGTTTAAGAATTAGAATTTTCTAGTGATCTGTGATGTGAATGTGAAATGTGATAACATTGGTCGGCAAACGTGCTCAGAGGTGCAGCGGAAGCCATGAGCTGTGGTTGAGTTGGTAGGCTGTATTTTGCACAGATTGTAAAGCTTTGCATTTTCTGCCATGTCACAATTGTAGCTGCCTAGCAAGTGAACAGTGCTTGTGGTCTCATTGAGCTGAGTCCTGCAAGGTCCATTGTGGCAGAACGGGTGTTAATGCAGGGGGAGTGAACAAAGGCAGTGCAGATATGTGGGTTAAAAATAGCCTGCTACCGTTTAGCTCTGCTACAGCTAGCCTCACTGTGAAACTACCAGCTTGTGAGCAGCCTCCACAGATTGAAGGTGTCTTTTTTTAAAATCCACAGCAGCAGTTAGAATGTTCACTTGATAACCTAAATGACTATGGACACAATGCAAATCTGACTTTTATTGTTGTCTTAAAGCCGCAGTAGGAAAAGGAGATTTAATGGTCTGATTGTGAACACTGAGTCAGTGATAATTATCAGATTGTGGCTGTTTGCTGGGGCAAAAAAACCTATGGTTATCTGGGTGTTTGCATTAGGTTTCAGATTCATCATAACATGTACTAAACGCATTAACCTGCTTCCCTGGTGAAAGAAAAAGATAATCCTCGTGGCCTAACAGTATTCATGTTGGGCACATTCTGCATTAAAAAATATATAAGGCCACACTGATGTTTTTGCAGCTAGGAATATATATAGAAATCTCCCCTTTTTTTTTTGAATGAAATTCATTCTCCCTGACTCAGGCTTCATTTCTCCTCCCACTGCCTTGCTGTTACCGCCTCTCTGCTGGAGAGAGGTAGCGATTTTTTTTTCATCCCTATTCGATCAATGGAAAAAAAGATGAGTGAGAGAGTCACAGAGCTTGTGTGTGATTCCCTACACTGAATTCAGTGTAGTGGATCTCAAATTTGGTATCCAGTTGTATTTTCTGCTGCTTAAAAGAAGGGCAAATAAATGTTTTGCAATGCAAAGCAAGAGCCCCATTGACTGTGTCGTAACGAGCCAGAAAATCAATCATTCAATTCAAGGAAAGAACCCGTTTAATGTCAACTTGAGCACACACAGTCTCCATTTCAGCACATGTACTTCAATTCTCTGTTCCCTTCCTCTTGTCCCCACAGCTCTACCTCCAAAGCCCCCCAAGCCCACATCTGTGACTAACAACGGTATGAACAACAACATGGCGCTACAAGACGCAGAATGGTACTGGGGAGACATCTCAAGGGAGGAGGTCAATGAGAAACTGAGGGACACTGCGGACGGTACATTTTTGGTGCGAGACGCCTCTACGAAAATGCATGGAGACTATACACTGACTCTGAGGTTTGTTTGAAAATATTTTCTCTTATCAACCATCTTTTTATGATTTTCGGGACTGTTAGTTTAACTAGTTTTGCCGCCTTTTTTTGTTTTGTCTACAGGAAAGGTGGAAACAACAAACTTATCAAGATATTCCATCGAGATGGGAAGTACGGCTTCTCAGACCCACTGACCTTCAGCTCTGTTGTTGAGCTCATCAACCACTATCGCAATGAGTCACTGGCTCAGTACAACCCTAAGCTAGACGTCAAGCTGCTGTATCCGGTCTCCAAACACCAGCAGGTAAGACATCAGCTTGTGGTCTAAACTAGCACATTTATAAATGATTCTGCTCAAGCAATTTAACTGCAACTTTTTTGTCTCGGCTATGAATCTTTTCTCAGGATCAGGTGGTGAAAGAAGACAACATTGAAGCTGTGGGGAGGAAGCTTTGTGAGTACCACCAGCAGTACCAGGAGAAGAACAAAGAGTACGACCGTCTGTATGAAGAATACACCAGAACATCACAAGTGAGTACCAGCCAGAGTCAAACTATGCTCAAGAACCTTACTGCAATATTTGTACGACATACACTCAATACTGTGCTTCTGCTTCCAGGAAATCCAAATGAAGAGGACGGCTATCGAGGCTTTTAATGAAACTATAAAGATATTTGAGGAGCAATGCCAAACACAAGAGCGGTACAGCAAGGAGTATATTGAGAAATTCAGGCGAGAAGGCAACGACAAGGAGATCCAGAGGTAAGAATAAGCCACGCTTTAAAAAAAAAAAACAGCAGTAGCAGATAATACAAGTTTAATTATGTTTAAATTAAATGGTGTTATTGCTTTCAGGATTATGGGAAACTACGAGAAGTTGAAGTCCCGGATCAGTGAAATTGTCGACAGCAAGCGCCGACTGGAGGAAGATCTGAAGAAACAGGCGGCAGACTACAGAGAGATCGACAAGAGGATGAACAGCATCAAGCCCGACCTCATCCAGCTCCGCAAGACCAGAGACCAGTATCTCATGTAAGTATAGCACTCCAGCATCAGCGCCATGACTGCTTCTGAAACTTTTCTCTGGAGAAAATCAAATTGGATCTGCCCTGGTTTCTAATGTTTTCTCACTTGTAGGTGGTTGACCCAGAAGGGAGTCAGACAGAAGAAACTCAACGAGTGGCTCGGAATCAAAAACGAGAACACAGAAGAGTGAGTATCCATTTTCATTACACTAAAACAACACTAAAATGCAGATGCTTTTTGCCTCACAGCTTACATCTGTGTGCGTTACTTTTTTCCCCTAGTCAATATTCTATGGTGGACGATGATGAAGACCTTCCTCATCATGATGAGCGGTCCTGGAAGCTGGGCAACATTAATCGGTTACAGGCGGAGGCTCTCCTCCAGGGCAAGAGAGACGGAACATTCCTGGTTCGAGACAGCAGCAAAGCAGGATGCTACGCCTGCAGCGTTGTGTATGTATTATGTTGTGCTTTTTTCAAACAGCTGTTAAAGGATAGGTTCATTAACAACAGTCGAGTACCCACATGAACATTGAAACAGGATTTGTTCCTTCCTCCCTAACGCACTTTTAATGTAAAAAACATTCCAGACCTATTCTGAAGGTAAAATGAGGCCTTAGCAGTCCTGAAACTTTACTCCTAAAAAGACTTGTACCTTTGGAAGATATCAACTAGATTTGACGTTGAAATTGTCGAAGTTTTGCACACATTTTTGCACGAAACATTGACTGACTTACACTCAAAGCAAGTAAAGTCTGTTTCAGTGAACCCCTGGGCACCTGGCTGTTGTTTTATTGCTTAAATCAAGATAATTAAAGTGAGCAGTTTAGTCAATGAAGAAGCAAGTGATCAGAAAGAGCACTTTTATTGCCTGCAGACACAGAGCAGACTGTGACCGTTCTCCTCTCTTCACAGTGTGGACGGTGAGGTGAAGCACTGCGTCATCAACAAGACCCCCTCAGGTTATGGCTTCGCTGAGCCGTACAACCTGTACAGCTCATTAAAAGAACTCGTACTTCACTACCAGCACACATCTTTGGTCCAGCACAATGACTCTCTGAATGTGACGCTAGCATACCCGGTCTATGCCCAGCAGAGACGGTGAGGACCTGGATGTTTCCACACGGACACAAAGAAAAGGCCTCATGGGGAGTTGGAGATACATGTCCTGGGACTCCATGATTTAAAAAAGAAAGAGGCTCTGTTTGCTGAACTCAGACTTGAAATCGGAGGAAAAGACGCAATAAAGCCTGAACATTTTCAGTGACTTTACCCAACCACGAGCCCGAGCCTGAGGCGAGTCTGAATGTAGATTTATTTCTCTTTTGCTTTTTGTGGGAGCACAGAATCAAGCGGAAACTGCTGAACTCTCCCACAGTGGAGGACATTGAGGCCTTTTCCTAATGGTGCTTGTTCTTTTTCAAAGCTTTACCAGCCGGGAATGTCGAATCGCAACAGATGAACTCTTCAAATGGAACTGTACTCACCGGCCACAACTTTGTTTTTCCACTTCTTGTTTTTTTTTCTTTCATGTCATCTTTGTGTGTATGTATGTCTGTATTCCTGCACAAGTGTTTCTGTGTATGTGGCTGTGAGTGAGTGTGTGTGATTGTCCATGTGACCAAAACTCATAGAATCAGGAAAATGTGTGACGTTATGGGGAGGGAGAGGGGGGGCTGTGTAACACATTTGCTTGTGTTAACTGTTGAGTAGCAGACCATGGATCAGCTGATAAATGTAGCAAAATGGCACTTTTTAAACAAAGTTTAATTTTTTTGAAAAGACTCCTATGGACTTTTATGAGAAGAGCAGAAGATGAGATGTCTGCATCCTGCCTTCTAACTGTTGAGCATTATAGTGCAGACGCAAACTTGATCTTTACTGTGGGCAGGTGAAACTATGAATGGACTTACTATTTCATGTACATATGTGAAAATGTGCAAAGTCATGAATCAAAGTGCACCATACCAAAAAGGATCAGTTCCTGTTTAGTTATATTCTGATCTGCTATGCAATCATTTCTCCATTATTTCTTCAGAATTGTGTTTTATTCTGTTGCAACCCACAATATAAGCTTGTTTTATTGCTTGAAAAGTATCTTTTCCTGTGTAAATATCCAAGAGGATATTTTGTGTCAAAATGCCAAGATACAGTAAAAAAAACTGCTTATGATTTTTAAAAGATAATAATAGCAACATACACTTTATTATAAATTACTTTAACAACTGGTATAAAGATGGAAAAGATGAGTATTTTATTAGTCTTTTTTTTTTTTTTTTTTTTTTTTTTTTTTTTTTGCTTCAAACTAATGTTCTTCTCAGGCAGAGCCTTTTGAGTATTTGAGCTGCTTCAGTCACAAGTACTATTTCTTACAGAGCTACATGCAGTTCTTTGTTGAGATGGACAAAGAAAGCACTCAGAGAATGGGATGATGGGATTGTACAACCCTTACCTAACCATCACCACGAAAACAACAGTATAGATTTATTTTGTTATAAAATATATATGTTCCCACATGAGAATATATCAAAGCAGACAGGTGTTTTCAACTGATGGATATTGTTATTAAAAGATCAATATACATTGTCCACTTAGTATTTTTCTGTATCAGAAAATCACTGTGTTTACATGGGTGGATCGGCTCATTTCAGATAGTCTTTAATTTCATATTTCAAAAAGGACAACATGTGCCAGTGGAATCCTTGACATAAAAATAAATAAATAGATGAATAAATAAAAGCCACAGCTCAACTACATTTTCCTTCCCCCATCTTTATTCTAGCTTTTAAAAGTCCAAGTGATCGGTACGAGAGTAAGCCCAGTGGACTGGTATTAATTTTCAGAAAATATTTTTAAATGAAGCCAAGAGAACTACCAATTTATCACCATTGTGACATCTAACCAATGTGAAAAGTTCAAAATTTAATCACCCAGAAGACTAAATGTCTGCCATTGATGATAATATATATTTTGCAATCTAGATGAACCTGCCATAAAAAGTATTTAGATGTAATGTTTTTACTTCCACCCCAAAATGTACTCACGCTCAGCACAGCTGTCAAGTTAAACTGTTGAATATATCTTTGTGTAACAAATTAGTTGTGAAGAAAAACTCTTAACCTGATGTAATTTTGATTATTACTTTTTAAATTTGACTCTTAATTCTCTCCAACTTCTCTTTGTGGAAAAAGCTGAACAGACTTAGCAACTGCAAAGCCTCCACTTGTGTCACTTCCTGTCAAAAAGAAATGTGGACAATAAATGATGCATTTGATATCATTGGACATGAGGAAATTTGTCGGTATGGAAACATATAATACGTTTTATTTTCTTGCATATTATTCCCCCCTCATGGCAGAACTGTTTGTACAGCTTGACCAAGCTACTAAAATGTGTTTTAGATGTATTTGACCAGATTACTCATCCACGATTAAATTTTTAGCACATTGATAGTAACTGTCATTTATTCTAGTTTTTATTGGTTCTTTCAAAGCCTTTGTCATGGAAACAGATCTGTCATATGACATTTATTTTACTAGAAGATCTTATTTACCTCCCCAACAGCTGCTGGAAAGACCTATTTGTTTCTATTTGTCTAAAAATGTGTTCTTTTTTTAATAGTTCTCGGACAACATGCACCATTATTTTCTTTGCCCCGATCCTGGGTTGTTTGATAACTTTAGGTGTCTTTTTTATTTGAAGCTCATCTTTTTGTGGATGTCCCAGACATGATGATTGGATTGAGATTTACCAGTGTTCCCCAGTTTTGCTTCTGTATTGGGCTTTGTTAAAAAGGAAATAAAACACTTCTTTTTAAGAAAAAAGTCTTGTTTTAGTGTTGTTGTTGAAGCTAATGCAACTGTTGGACGGATTACTGCTTGTCTTTGACATTATATTCCACAGATGATGAATCCTGATGCCTTTGCTGATCCCGACTTTTTCTCTAGCACCACAATGAGGTTGACATTAGTAGCTTTTAAGCAATTAATGATTTAATTCATCATTGACTCATCTGCAGATTATTTTCTTAATCCTTTTTTTTTCCGTATTCGAGGAAATCCTGAAAAATGCCTGTTCTAATTTTTGAGAGCCCAAGCTTAGAGCCTCATGACAGTATATGTCATATAAATGTCATTGAAAAAGTCATAGATCAGTATAAAATGCCATAAATATCATAGTATAGCTTGTTATGAAAAATGTCATAATATAGCATGTCACTGAAACTGTCATAAAAAGCTCATAGTATAGTATGCCATGAAAAAGGTCAAAGTATATAGTATTTCCCAAAAATGTAATAATACAATATGTCATAAAAATTACATAAAAAAAATGAAGCCATAGTATAGTGTGTGGTATAAAAATGTAATTAGAACAATATATCATAAAAATAAAGTATACAGTGTGTGACAAAAAATGGTAGGAAAAGTAGTAGTACAGTATGTCATAAAAAATGCCCATAAAAATTTCATAAAAATATTAAAATCAACATACCAAAAAATGTCAGAGTGAAGTATGTCATAAAAAGCCTAAAATATGTCATGGTATGCTATGTTATAAAAATGCGCTGACAAGTTTATAGTATAGCATTTCATAAAGAATATGTCATAGTATAGTATGTCACAATAAACTGGAACACTGATGTTCCATTCTTTAACGCATCACCTAAAACTACATTTTATTTGAATTTTTATGTTTAATTGTGTTGGGGTGCAAGTAATTTACTTCTTGAACATTTTCCTGTCAAGTGACATACATACACTTTTTTTATAGTTACAATCAAAATGTCTGTCCAGTAACGTGCTGTAATCAAGAGATTTTGCCTTGCAAAACACAGTTTTAATTTATTAACTCTGCTTTACCTGTTCTTTAAATTGCTTGTGCACAAAATTGACTGCATTTGTAGTAATTATTTGCATTAGAGGAGCCCTCATAAGACTGAAAGCTTTGCAGTCAAAATAGAGGCTCTGCTGCTGTTATTTCTGAGACACGCGCACACCAACCTGCCTGTGAGTTTGTGTGTCAGTGGTCGTTGCTAGACTAGATATCAAAAAACAATTTAGCCCAATAAAGCCCAGAGTCTCATTTCTCTAGGTCAAAGTATTGCGATTACGAAAAAGGAATGATTTTAGCTCTTTTAATGTTGTTTTTCCATGAGCTCCAATCACTTTCAATGGGAAATTTTATGCTTTTTTTTTTTTTGCAATTCTTATTAAAAACATCTTGGCGAATCTCTGAGAAAGGTCATAGCACAACTGTGTTTTTTTGCCTATGTGTTTGCAACGCTGTGGGAGGAGTGGTGTGCCAAAATCTGTACAGAAGAAGTCGGATGACTAAACGTGAGCAATTACAAATAGTTGCCTTGCTGTTGCACAGCAGGGACCAAAATTTTAATTTGAAACCAGCAGTGCAGAATTTACTTTATAGTTATTAGTGTTTAGTAGAATGATATTTTTGGTAGACCTGTTTTTAAAAATAAACCTTTACTTGTTGCGCAGTGTCATGATATGGAGAAATATTTTTTGCTAAATTTGAGTTCAGATAACCACTTTCCCTCAGAATAAATACAGTTTTACCTTATTTTATCTTACAGTTTAGTGGAGTTAGAGAGTCAGTCAAGAATTTGCACAGAACAGTCTGATTATCAGTGAAATAATTGCTGTTTGTGTTTGTGTCTGCAGTTTTCCAACGCCAGTGTATGAAACTACCAGTGAAAGAATGATCAAAATCATTTTTCGAAATCCTTTGCAAGACCTCGGTCTTCAGGAACTGAGTACTCCTCTTCAAAGAAGAAGACGTCTAAATGAAGGGGTGTGAGATCTTCGTCTCCTGGAGACACCAACCCTTCAACCACAAAGGAGCATGGACGAAGGAGTGAGAGCCCTTTGTCTCTTGCAGACACCAACCTTCATAACATCATGAAGGCTTGATTCTGAAACTCAGAGCTCACATGTGACCTCAGCGCCTCTGTAATGATTCACACCCACACAGGGCTTACAGCCCGCGACTCTGCACCAGCCCATTAGACCTAAAGAAGCCTCTTGGATGAGAGGTGAAACATCTTCAAGAAACTCAAGCAAGTCCAGTTGCCTACTATAAAGCAGCGGCAGTCCTTTAAAACGTCGCCCTGCATCTTGATTGAAAAAAACTGACAATGAAAGGGCCGCCAGAATCGGGTGCTACAGGAGCATGTGTACGAGCACCAGCCAATCTGCAGCTGCTATATTTAAATGATTATTTAGTTTTGCTGCACGCTTCAAAGTGATGAAAAATAAACAAGCAAAACTATTTTATTGTGTCATTGCACTGATTCATATTTGTGAGTGTGTGTTGTATTCATCTTTTACCATGTGAGCGGCTTTTTAAAATGAATCAGCGGTCAAAGGGGATTGGCCAACCTGCAGTTCAGTAGAAAACGTGTTCTACATCTTCAATGTTGTCACAGAAAGTCTCCTACTTCTTTGTCCAGCTTTGTGAAAATACCATTTGTACTATGATACAAGCAACAGAGATCAGAAAAGGAAAGGAAGGAATCCCCGTAAATCAATCACAAGCTTCCTCTGCCCATAGCTTAACAGATTACATGTAACGTTATTATTTTTCTTACTCGTCACTGGTTTGAGTCACTGCGTCTCCCAACAGAACAGTCTGGTTGAATTTCAGCCTGTATACTTTTTTTTCTCAGCACAACATTGTTGAACAGCAGAAATGTTGCTGCAGTGAGAAGTTGAGATGGCGTTTAGGCAGGTTACGTTACATCGTGTTTTATCTTGTGACGTTAGTGTTTACACAGCTGTAAGACCTAATATATATTTAGATTGCTTCTCCCCAATTTCTCTTCAAGAATTGACCGCAGTGATTTCTTCATCTAAATCATTGTGTCTCTTAGACCCCATCCCAACTAGGCTACTTAAGGAGGTCTTACCTTTAGTTAACACTCATATATTAGATATGATCAATATATCCTTATTAACAGGCTATGTACCACAGTTTTTTAAGGAAGCTGTAATTAAACCTCTCCTAAAAAAGCCCACCCTGGATCCAGAGGTGTTAGCCAACTATAGACCAATATCTAATCTTCCCTTTCTGTCAAAGATCCTTGAGAAAGTAGTCGCAGACCAGCTGTGTGATTTTCTCCATGATAATAATTTATTTGAGGAATTTCAGTCAGGATTTAGAGTGCATCATAGCACTGAGACAGCACTAGTTAAAATTACAAATGACCTTCTGATTGCTTCAGACAAAGGACTCGTCTCTGTACTTGTTTTATTAGATCTTAGTGTGGTGTTTGACACTATTGACCATGAAATTCTACTACAGAGACTGGAACACTTAATTGGCCTAAAAGGTTCTGCACTAAGCTGGTTTAAATCTTATTTATCTGATCGTTTTTTGTTTTGGAGTTCCGCAAGGTTCTGTGCTCGGACCAGTCCTATTTATTCTACATATGCTTCCTTTAGGCAACATCATTAGAAATCACTCTATAAATTTCCATTGTTATGCGGATGATACACAGTTGTATTTATCTATGAAGCCAGAAGAAAGTAATCAATTAACTAAACTCCATAACTGCCTTAAAGACATAAAAACCTAGATGAGCACCAATTTCCTGATGTTAAATTCAGACAAAACTGAAGTTATTGTTCTTGGCCCCAAACAACTCAGAGACTCTTTATCTGATGACATAATTTCTCTAGATGGCATTGCTCTGGCCTCTAGCACTACCGTAAGAAACCTCGGAGTAACATTTGATCAATATTTGTCTTTTAATTCTCATTTAAAACAAACCTCACGGACTGCATTTTTTCATCTGCATAATATTGCGAAAATTAGGCCTATCCTGACCCGAAAAGATGCAGAAAAATTGATCCACACTTTTGTTACCTCAAGGCTTGATTACTGTAACTCTCTATTATCAGGTAGCTCTAGTAAGTCCTTAAAAACTCTCCAGCTAATTCAGAATGCAGCAGCACGTGTACTAACAGGAACTAAGAAACAAGATCATATTTCTCCTGTTTTAGCTTCTCTGCACTGGCTCCCTTTAAAATCCAGAATTGAATTTAAAATCCTACTGTTAACTTATAAAGCTCTAAATGGTCAGGCTCCGTCATATCTTAGAGAGCTCATAGTGCCATATTATCCCAGCAGAACTCTGCGCTCTGAGAACGCAGGGTTACTTGTGGCCCCTAAAGTCTCCAAAAGTAGATCAGGAGCCAGAGCCTTCAGCTATCAGGGTCCTCTCCTGTGGAATCATCTTCCTGTTACGGTCCAGGAGGCAGACACCGTCTCCACATTTAAGACTAGACTTAAGACTTTCCTCTTTGATAAAGCTTATAGTTAGGGTTGGCTCAAGCTTGCCCTGTACCAGCCCCTAGTTAGGCTGACTTAGGCCTAGTCTGCCGGAGGACCCCCCTATAATACACCAGGCACCTTCTCTCCTTCTCTCTCTCTCTCTCTCTCTCTCTCTCTCTCTCTCTCTCTCTCGTATCCCATTACTGCATCTTGCTAACTTGGCCATTCTGGATGTCACTAACTCGGCTTCTTCTCCGGAGCCTTTGTGCTCCACTGTCTCGCAGGTTAACTTATATCGCAGCGGTGCCTGGACAGCGTGACGTGTGTGGTTGTGCTGCTGCCGTGGTCCTGCCAGATGCCTCCTGCTGCTGCCATCATTAGTCATTAGTCATACTTCTACTGTTATTATACACATATGATTATTGTCACACATGTATACTGCCAGATATTAATATATACTTTCAACATATTGTACCACAGTAGCCAGAATTATAACTACAATATTATTACTTTCATTAATGTTGCTGTAAGCTACTGTCATTACCGTCTGTCCTGCATCTCTCTCTCTCTCTCTCTCTGTCTCTCTGTCTCTCTCTCTCTCTCTCTCTGTCTCTGTCACTGTCTCTCTCTCTGTCTCACTGTGTCATACGGATTACTGTTAATTTATTATGCTGATCTGTTCTGTACAACATCTATTGCACGTCTGTCTGTCCTGGAAGAGGGATCCCTCCTCAGTTGCTCTTCCTGAGGTTTCTACCGTTTTTTTTCCCCGTTAAAGGGTCTTTTTGGGGAGTTTTTCCTTATCTGCTGTGAGGGTCCAAAGGACAGAGGGATGTTGTATGCTGTAAAGCCCTGTGAAGCAAACTGTGATTTGTGATATTGGGCTTTATAAATAAAATTGATTGATTGATTGATTGATTGATGTGCTCTGTCTGTTGACCTGTATTTTCTCCAAAAATCAAAATATTTCCACACTTCTGATTTATCCCTGAGTAAATGATGTTATCCCCATTGTCTTTCTCTTGGCTGCTTGCTGCTGTTTGACAGTGACACAGAACGCATACACTTTCAAAATAAAAACGTATGCTAAAGATGACGATATGAATTTTTTTTATTTTGCATCGATGATATTAGATCACTGATCATTGATTCGATGTATCGATCCAGACTGATGGATCGTTACACCCCTAATAGCTTCATGCTAGTGTCAGGAAAACATGTTATCTTGGTTGCTGATAATAATTTCTCCCCAATTTCAGTTCATATTCCTTTTAGGCTTTTATTAGTGAGTGAGCTATTCCCCCTACAATCATTCTCCAGCTCTGATGACGATGCAGAGACAGAAATGGCTCAGATACAGAAGACCTGTAAACGTTGACTAATCAGAGCAGACTGGGATTTTTTGGGAGGGGAGCTTAAAGACACAGGTGCTAAAACAGGGTGTTTCAGACAGAGGGTGAATACAGGTGTTCTAGCAATGATAATGTGAGGAAAATAAAGTATTTTTGACCATTAAGGCCTCTATCACAGGAAGTTTTTAGGAAGTTTTTATTTTATTCTTAATTGAATGCCACTGCATTCAATTAAGAATATGTGTTCTTAATCTACCTGTTTTTTTTGTTTGTTTTTTCACAGTAATTAGTAGCTAGTTCCTAAAAGACAGGCAGAGGGTACTTGCTGTGGCTCTGGTTGAGGGTGAGAGGCTGTCAGTAAATAGTTTGTTGGGCACAGGGAAACGGAGATCTGTGTGGGTACATGAGACCCTAAAAAAGAGGGTGTCTCGCAAGGAGTACCACCAGTTGATCCAGGAGCTTCGCCTCCATGATGGCCGCTTCCAGGCACATTTTAGGATGACTGGCAGTTTGACAACCTGCCACCTATCATCGCGTCGTATAGCTCTAAGTATCCAACAACTGCTACCACCAGTTTGTCCTCCATTGTTTACCAACTGCAAACTTATTGATGTTACCACCGCAGAAGGCCCACCTCTCAAATCATCTGATTGGACAATGAGAAAATGAAGAGATGACATGGGGTGCTTGATCGCTCTGAGCTGACATTTTTTCAACGCAAGGAGTTCATAGCCAGGCGTTGAGAGGTGTGTTGCAACGCAAAAACAGCAAGTAAAAAGCTTAATTCTCATGAAAAATAATTACAAAAAGCCGCCTCCAGCTGCTAATATGATAAAACATATGAACACGTTCTAGTTGAAACCTCAAATACAAATATGATCTTGAAAATGAAGATAAGGACCTCTTTAAGTCACATTGCATTGAACTATCTGCACTTTAGTTGAAAGTGAAAATTCACAGGGTTTAAAAGTGAGTTTATTATTGTGTTAAATTATTTGGACATGTGACAAAACTTACTACTTAACACACAATGTGAACTTTATTGGATTCAATATAGTTGGTGTTTGTGGATTAATTAAATAGGTATGTGTAAATATGTCACTTTTCATTAAGAGCCCTCCACCCCTGCACAGTTACACTGAATAATCATCAATTTGTGTCTTTGTTGCCAAACTGCAAACAAGAGGGTCCTAAGGACAGAGGGATGTCGTATGCTGTAAAGCCGTGTGAGGCAAATTGTGATTTGTGATATTGGGCTTTATAAATAAAATTGATTGATTGATTGAAGACATGCTAGCTGCTCTGTGAGGCTGTACTTAGGCTAAATGACTATGCTAAAATATTGATGTTTAGCAGGTATAATGTTTGCCATGTTCATTATCCTAGGCTAATATATTAGCATGCTTACATTTGCTAATTATCACTAAACACAAAGTATGGCTGAGGGAATGCTATTCGTTTTTATGTAATTCCTTATTATTCCTGAGAGGGACATGGATGTTTGTACAAAATTACGCGGCAAAACATCTAATAATTGACAAGACATTTCACTAAAAGACCCAAAATGTCAAACACCGTGAGGAAAAAGTCAGGGGATCACCAAAGTTTTGTGCCAATACATGACGTAGAGGTTAAGATATTTAATGAAAATTTTACCTGCTGGTGGCCTCAAAGGAAATGACGGGATAATCACATAAATCATTTGGATTCATCCTCTGGAGTCCATGAATGTCTACACCAAATTTCATGGCAATCCAATCAACAGTGGCTGATATATTGCAGTCCGGACTAAAGTGGTGGATCGACAGGCGTTGCCATGCCACCAGGGTGGCTAAAAAGTAAAATGATTAATGAAAATGTTACTGGGAAATTTTCTTCTACACACATAAAAGCCCTTTGCAATCAGATCTAGTAGACAGGTCAGTAATCTGTGTTGGCATCGCTGTGGGAGGAGTTTATAGGCGAAGATGAAGAATAAGAATAAGAAATAAATGTGATGAATAGCAAGAGGTTTTGCCTCCTGTTGCACAGCAGGCACCCCCAAAAACGTATTCAAATACTGAAGTATGACATAAAAATTCATTTGAAAAAATATGTCACAGTATAGTACGTCATCAAAGAAAACGTAATAATATAGTATGCCATGATAAAATAAATCATACTACAGTATACTATGAAAAATGTCATAGTATAATATGTCATTAAAAATGTCTAAGTATAGTATGTCATAAAAAATGCCATAGCATAGTATGTCATTAATATGTCATTAATAAAAAGTCATAGTATGGTCTGTCATTTAAAAAATGTCATGGAATAATGTGCCACAAAAAATTAGTAGAATAGTATGTAACAATAATGTAATCAAAAATGTTAAAAAATGTGTATGTATATATATATATATATATATATATATACAGATATATATTATAACTATAATATACTATAAAGTCATATTAAAATATCATGTAAAAAGTCATAGTATCATAATTCATTAAAATTCATTATTTTAATAATGATATATTATACTATGACATCTTTATAATTAAAAAATGTCAGTCTAGTATGCCATAAAAATGTTACAGTATGGTAGGTCATTTAAAAAAATGCAGTGATATAGTATGCCATCAAAAACTGTGTTAGCAATATATGTCATTATAATAAAGTCATAGTATAGTCTGTCATAAAAAAATGTCATAGTATAGTATGCCACGAATAAAGTCGTAGTATAGTAATGCCATTAAAATTCAATTACTGCATTTCTCTCCTTTTTTTCTCCACCACTGCTATAGATTTGTAAGAAATGTAAGGCAGTTGTAAATAGCAATTACTGTATGTTTTAAATACTTGAAAGTACTGATCTGGAAGTCCATAAGCACTGAAGCTTGAGGTGCCTATTCACTGAGGACATATGATTTAATGTTTGCACTTAGTATGTTAAGTACATCATTTGTGTTTCAACATACAAATGTAGCAAGTAAGACTGGCTTTTGTGCTTGAAAGTTCATCAGAGGTAGTATAATTATAAGATGCTGTAAAATACACATGCATTAGCTCCACTTCAACCAACTACCACAGTAAAAGTACTGCCAGCGTGAATACTTTCTCTGCAATACTCTCCACTGGGTTAATGAAGCAATATAGGTTGTGTAAGGTTTAGAAACGTCATGAGTAAACCGCAGCTGTTCTAGACTTGTTTCTAGTGAAAAGTGATTCAAGGTGTGGATCAATAAATAAAGTGTAGAGCAACCACCACCACAAATATTTCATAACATAAAGCATTATCATGGCTCAGTGTAAGTGGCTTTTTTCCCATGTGCTATTATTACAGGCTACTTTTGTGTTAGACTATAGATGGTGATTTTACAGCTCCTATAACTGTGATTAATGGCCAAAATCTGCAGGGAATGTTTAATGACAGGGTTTGTAATGGCTTACAGTTCACATAAGGACAGATGCAGTGGGTCAAGATATTATAAGGCAAATCATACATGAAAATGATACAGTGCTTCAGCTTTTATAAGCCAACTTGCTTGAAGCAATTACAGTGAAATACGGCTCTTTTTCTTGTCAGTTGGCCGCCAGCCAAAGCAAGACACCATACAAAGTATTCCCATGAAGGGAATGCACTTTTGATTCTTTTTTGTCTCTGTTGCTTTAAGAAGAGGAATTCTTCCTCTTTTAGGTCAGATGTACAGACTGTAATGTAGCCACACCAGTTACTGCGCTGTAAAGGATGAGGTTTAAAGATAAGGCAACGGGTTCAGACGGCTTATCTTTAAAAACCCTGATAGAGGGAGCACAGGCTCAGGCATTGCACAGCACCCTGTTAATGTTTAACAGCTATATCTGAAGCATTGATGAGCACCTCTCAGAAAGAGATCTCAGGGAAGTAATTGGGGACCAAAGTCCATCAATCGTTGCCCTACCAAGTACTAAAAAGCTTGATACAATCAGTTGGTCATTTTATAAAGAATTTCAGCAATTAGCTAAATTTTCAGGGAGAAAAAAAAAGTCATCATGCTGTTTTCCTATAAAGCGTGTTTGAACTATTCTCCTGTAAGAGTGATGACAATATTTTTCCATCAGAAATAGCCAGAATAATCTCCCTTTCATTTTCCATCATGTAGGATCACGTAGCATCATAGAGGTTTGACTCACATTTCATGAGACAGGTGACGCCAAAAAACTTCCACTGTCGATCCTGTTCGATGAGATACAGTCAAATCTGTTTTTTGAAAATGGACATGTTCCAGCAAGTAGGCTCATTGAGTTATCTAGATAACTTTGATGCGTAACAAAACCAGCTACTGTCTGGAACATCAACTGATACACAAAAAGAAATATTCTGGGTTATATAACTAAGGAAACCTGCTTCCTGGAAAAGGGCCAGGTAACCTCTAAGTAAAGACTTTAGCTGCGACTGAAGGCAATTGTAGTGAAAACAATCTGGGAATGTCAGTTTTGCCCTCAGTTAGATGTCTGCAATGATCTGCACCAACAAAACAAAAACAAAAACAAAAAAAACATACAGGGCAGACATACTGCTTCCTGTTGAGTGGCACAGTGTCCAACATGTGATCACACTGGGAAGCCTCCAGGTGTCCAGCTGTATAAATATCTGCCCCTGAGAAAAATCATACAAACAACCTCAGCCTCCACACTTACAGGATGTCTGAAATGAAATAAGATGACTTAAGTGCTCAGTCACATGCTGCTGAGTGCATCACACCCTGTGTCTGCCCTGCAGAAGTGTGCACACTGTAAATACTCAGATTGTTAATCAATAATCAGGGCCATCATCCTGACTAAGCGACTCTTGCCAGAGCAATATGTGGTGTCTGGGCAGATATGAAAGCATATAGCCTATCTAGATTGCAGTCATCTTAACTGGTGATAGAGGTGACTGTAGGTCCTTGAACTTGAATAGACGGGTCAAAATACGGAAAAGTGCATATATATGACCTGAGAAGTTAGCTACTCTCAGGAAGTGGATTTTATTTCATGGAGGCAATGAAGGTGCTCTAAAACCCTTAGCGCCCAATTGCTACAATTTGCATGTATAAAATCTTACTCCTTCTCTGAATCATAACTCAGTCAAATCTAAACACAGGCATTATACACATATTTTTACATTCAGTGGGACTTAGACTGTCCAAAGATATAATTATTTCAGATGTAAACATATACAATAATAATCCACATATCTGCTTAGAATTCACAAAAAAAAGATGCTTCAGAACTTGACTACGAATCCTCATTTTTTTCAGTTTTTTTTGTCTGTACACCCATGGGTATACTTCAAACAGGAACTGCTAATAGCTAATTCAGCATAGTTTTAATGGTGTCAGTTTGACAAAAATGTAAACAAATATAGGTTAAATATACATGGCTCCAAAATGTCTGCATGGCAACATTATATATCCTGTTTACATCCAAAAGCCCTCCAATTATGGGAACTGTAGTTCCATAACATAAAGCGTGATTATCACCCCCCAAAAGAAGTGAGACAAATCTGAGTATAGGAGTATCATACCCTATTTTTTTTAACTACGTTTTTACATATTTAGTCATTATATTTAATGGTATAGAGAAAGACGTAATGTTTGAGTGTTAAAAACCCAGAAAGGTTCCAGACAGTGGAATGTAAATCTATAATGCTGTCTCCAGACTATGTTCAAAGATCATGCTTGGGGCGATTATCTAATTGCTAATGTGTAATATGGGTCTCTCAATAATTGACGAGGCAGGGTCCACCCAGTTGCGATGACATCAGCTCTGATTAGCAGAAGTGTGTGGATGGAAGTCAAGTGCTGCTGTATGAAAGCAAGCCAGACCATAAATTGTGATTCCATTACGGCTTCATTTATTAACTAGTCTGTCAGGTCACAAGACAAACAAGAACAAAAGAATCTGTGATGCTTCAGAAACAAAGATTCAATTTTACAGTAAGATATTAAAAGCCTGCTGAAGACAATGGTATTTTTGTTCAGGTTTTTACCCCTCCCTTAGAGCTTGCTTCCTTCCAAAGCTGGTTGGTCTGTTATTTCAGGTATGACATGAAGTGAATCGACATGAGGATTGAATAGAAGCCACATGTAGCATGTGGTGGAAGAAATACTCTGATCTATCACTTTAGTAGCAATACCACAGTATAGAAATACTCAGTTACAAGTTTTCAGACTGTTACTTTTATTAATCCCTGAGAGGGAGATTAAATTTTTTCACTCTGTTGTTACACACACACACAGTCCTAAAATTCACACATGCACCAACAGGACCAATACATGCATTACATTGAGAGATGTCAGAGTGAGGGGCCTGCTCATGGACAGGTGCCCCAGGCAGTTGGGGGTTCAGTGCCTTGCTCCAGGGCACCTCGGCAGTGCCCATGAGGCTAACTGGCATCTCTCAGGCTACCAGCCCACACTCCATATGTGGTGGAGTAAAATGTACAGTATTTGCGAATTACAGTGAAGTACAGGTAAACAGTAGCAGCAAATGAAAATACTCAAGTACCACAACATGTACTTGAGTACATGTACTTCACCACTGCTTGTAGTGCAGGTTTAACAGGAGTCAACAGGTATGCTAACAGCTCTGTGAGGCTGCACTTAGGCCCGGTGATGCTTTGAGCTAAATGCTATTATCAGCATGCTAACATGCCCATCATGACGATGCTAACGGAGTTAGAAGAGGCACATCTTTGAGCACATTAGAGCTTCCTCTCTCAGGCTTTGAGCTTGAAACCTGCTCAGTTGACATGATGGAAAATTCTCATTGTGTTGTAAGCTTGCTTAACTGTCACAGATAAACTGACCTGGAGTCGCCACAAACTGCTCCCCTGAAGACAGAAATAGAGAAACTGTGGTTTGTGCAGTTTCAGAAAGGAAATATGTGAACATGGTGGATGCTGCTGACTATTAACCTCCGGTTTCCCCCTCTTCAATCTCTGCTTATTGTCTGCACTGCTATTTACTGCTTTGGGTTGATTGCTACAAATGGCATGAGAATTCGCTACAGCTTCTTTCTCTTGTCATCTGTTCTTTATGAAATCCTCATCCTGCTCTCTAGACACCCTACCCACCTGTGTGATAAACATTTTAAAAACCAATCAGAGTAAATATTCTTCCATTGTCATCATGAGACTCTGCTTATCCTTGACCTTCTGGTTTTGAGTAGTGTTAAGCTTCAGGTTTTATGAGATTTCGGAAAAACCTATTATAATCAATTTCTTTTATGAACAATAATAAAAAATACACTATCTGGATTTTATTTCTTTAATACAACTTAAGATGCACTCATTTACTGCTTTCTGCTGAATTTCCCACTAGTTTTAGTCAACTATTTGGAAAAATGGGTCGCATCGAAGTCTGTTGACAGGTTTTGGGAAGTACTGTGGCATATACAAAACAGGAATTTTCTGCACCTAAATGAACTGAAAACCAGGTCCTCTGTCATCCAAATTAGGTTGAGAGAGAGATCCTGCCCTGGGATCATTCTTTATGTACAAGCTCTATATTGATGCTTTTTTATGCACTGTGGCATCTCATTTATATTCAAAGTACACATCTTCGTCATTGAAAAGTTGAAATGTGTACCTCAAAACTGTTTTTCAACTTTTCAAATGCCTTACATATTATGATATTAAAAATATTAGTAATTGTTATATATAAAAGAGAGTCTGCTTGAAAGCTCCAGGCTTCACTTAATTCTAATATTTGACAACCAAGTTTCCAGAGTATTACAATCATTTTCCATCAGCTCAGGTCGATAGTTAAAATGACATTATTTTAACAGAGAATTCCATGACTTTATTTTCTTTCGCTTGGACTACTGTAACTCTCTTTACACTAGTCTGTGCCACAAATCAGTAGAGTGCTCCAGGAATTATGTTTTTCTCTAGGCCATTGCGGAAGTTAGCATCACCATGGTTCCCTCGTCAAAAAACGAACATGACTTTTTCCTTTGGATTTTGGAACATAAGCTCTTTGGAACACAAAATTTATGATACTTACGTGTTTAGTTCAGCAACATAATCTTCACAAATGAACATCACTTTTATGATTTTTGAAGCCTAAATGCACTTACCAGAAGTAAAAAGCTAACATTAGGCTATAAACAAACTACACCACGGTCTTATGATTTACCATCCCTACCACAACAAGGCTGTAAAGCTGTGGTCGGCGTGATGATGTTCTGTAGTCTCATTTAGCCACTTGTTAGCCACTTGTTAGCAACCACCACATAAAATCTTCAAAATTTGTCAGTGGGGTATTTACTTACAAATTTTATGTTGTAGTACAAAACGTAAAAGTCTCTTAAGCTTGTGTGAACCACAGAGCTTCTAACTAAATCTAACTAAAAACCCACTGAAAAAACACATTGGCTTTGAGACGAGGGAACCAGGAGTGCTAAAATGCTAACTCATTTCTGGATTTTAAGACTCATTCCTGGGGCACTCTACGACTTGCGTCTAGCTCACTCTAAACATGAAGTTTTGCTTTTAACTCTAGAACTCTTACTTTGAAGAGGTGTTTGAAATTTAGTTTGTTAAGTTCATCAACACCCAGTGCAATACAAATAAAAAGTACCATAAGATTTAATTTACCTGAGGTGAATCAGCTACAGTGTAGCAACCTGAAATGCAGTGAAAATGTGCTGGCAGATGAAACATGTCACCACCGGACATACCCTCTAAAACAGCATGGCACTTATCAAAAATGGACACCTCACTGGGATGACAGCTGATCAAATCTATGTTTAGCTATCACAACACAGATGGAGATTTATAAACATTTCAAATGTCAAAGGCCACGGAGGAGCTGACCTCTGGGTTCCAATGCCAGGGGATTCATTGTGATGCTAATCCTGTTTTATCCAGTCAGACCCTAAAATAAACCAAGCGCTCTGAAGAATGAGCTGTAATCCCCATCACCGAGCCCCGTGTGCTCCTGTTCTGAGCCGGGATGTTATGTCACAGTTTGAGCTGCAGAGCTAAAACCATCATTAAATGAGAGTGAGTATGTGCAGGTACAACAGATATCATAAAGGGATTTTCAGACCTGATTTGAAATGTTTTCTGCAACATATACAAAACAAGATAAGATAAACTTCATTAATCCCACACCAGAGAAATTCACTTATCACAGCAGCTCAACAGCCAGAAGCAAGAGGAAAAAAGTGATTGAGTGATAAATAAAAATAAAACAAGATCAAAACAATACAAATAAAATAAAATAAAATAAAAGCTATAGACCTAAACAGTACACTATTTTCACCTTTCACTAATAATAATTACAATACACACATGGTGTGTAGCTTTATACTGAAAAAAATATGTTTAATATTGCACAGTCAGTAGTAAATATTATTGCACAAATAGGGAATTACACAAGATAGTTGCACAGTGTAACTATAAAGGATATGTAGGATAGGATATGTATACAGACCAATATGAATAACAAAATAATACAGATATAGCGAATATAACTATACTAAGTTATTGCCACAGATGTGTTTACATGCAAGTTATGGTTGAGATTCACCAAATCTGGCAAACAAATGGGAAGACATGTCAGCTAGCTGTTTTCAAGATGGCGGCTAGGTCACAAACTCTCTCATTTACAGCTAAACAGTACAATAAACACGGCTCTGAAAACATTTGAGGTGAGAAATATACAATACAGTATCACAATCTTGATTTATTTTTGATCAGCGCAACTAAGTTTGACAGTGTTTGACAGATCCAGTGTGTCTCCACCATAAGAGGTGCCTAGTGCGTTGGAATCAGATGCCAAGGGCCACTGACCAAACTGCCATATTGATGCTTTGGGAATAAAAACAAGCTTTTTATAACACATATACACTATATAATAAACATACACATGTATGGAATAAATATGCAGGATATATTAAACCTGAGGTAAATAGCACAAAGTGGCTATCATATTGTAAGTCATGAGTGATACATAAAGGATAATAAAGATGCACACTTTCATCTGCGTGGTGATTTGGTTGGCGGGTGTAGTTCAATACAAAGAAAATAGTTCCCACATACAACTGCTCACAACAAGCTTTGTAAATAAGAGTAACCTGGTCCTGATTTCTGGAAAGAGACATTGCCATTGAGTTTTTTAAATGTATTTATTTTGCGCTTTGAGCACCACAAGCCAAGTGCCATCTAGTTCCCTTATATTGGAGAAAAGGCAGACATCTCTAAGGCCAAGATCTCCAACACTCATCAACTCACAACAAAACAATATAGATTGATTAATAGCACTACAGGTAAAAGAGAAAATATGTCGTTTTGATATTGTGGTGAATGTTCCCTTTAAGGAAGTTACTGATGAACACATAATGTAACATGCAAAATCAGAGATTTTTTTGGGCACTACCTGAGCAAAGTACTTAGACGTCCAGGTCAAAATGCAAAGTAGAAAAGTACAGCATGTCTTTTAGATACCAAACAAGCTTTTAATCTGGATTTCCCCTAGTATTCCAATTCTATGCATATACATGGCTTGTACTATACATTTACGGATGTATACGCTGATGGAATTTGTTAGAATTTGCTTTAAGGAGCTTTGGACCCAAAATGCCCACAAAGTCCAGATGGCAACTTGATGAGGTAAAGAAATTGGGGTTGTGATCTCTGTAGTATGTTGGACTGCGATGAAGCAGCTTGGGCCAGTCATATGTGAGGTTCAACACGCATGCTATAAACACAGCTACAATCCTCTTAGGCCTGGGTCCAACTTCACGTACATCTGTGGCGACGTAATGAAATGCATTTTGCCTTAATGCTCTCAATGTAAAGCTAAAGGAGGAATGAACATGCACTGTAATGTGAAGGATTACAAGAACTCTTCATTTGGGCTAAAAAATGGAAGGAGAGCACAGAACAAAAAAGATCAAAAGTAGCTTCAAAGCTCAAATAACTCAGTTTAATGTAGCTGTCAGCTCTGCTTTCTTGGCTTTTAATCGGGAGGTCTGACATCTGGCCTCAGGGCTTTTCATGTAATTGCTCTGCTTTTCTGAAATGGACAATAACATCAAATCTATAAATTTGATCAAATCCTCAGTGATTAACTAAATGAGCTCTTTATGAAATAGGGATCCATTAGAGGAGATCACTCACCATCTTGATAGGTCATAAACCCCCACATGCATGTTGCATGCATGTACGCGGGAGATCAGTGACTTCTCTCATTCTCCACGCTTTAATTTTGATTACATGTTGGATGGCTACATCCATTGTTGAAGCCTGCAGATGTCAGCAGATGATCACAATGATTAATGATTATAATGGGATATAACTTACCACAGTCTCTCCTGTTTATGTGTGTGACTACACTATCAGGCACGTAGAAAGCTGTGCATTATTTCATGGAGAAAATAATATCCCACCAAGACACTGCATCATTTTTAATAGTTGAATTAATGAGGTGCAGTTACTATAAAATGGATAGCAATATTACATCCTTTCTTGTGTCAAAACAGTTGAAAATTATAACACATAGAGTGCTGCAGGTTTTTTCTGTAGGCCAACATGGATGTTAGCGTCACTCTTGTTCCCTCAAATAGCCTATGGGACTTTTCCATTGGATTTTAGGTAATGGTAGAAAATAAGCTTTTTGACAAACAAAAGCTTATGTTCAGTGAGATAATTTGCATAATTTCACAAATGAACACCACTTTTATGATTTTAAAAGAATAAATGCAAACGCTAGAAGTAAAAAGCTAACATTAGGCTATAAACAACATCCAACATCGCCAACACAACAATGAAGCTGTGAAGCCAAGTTCGACATGATGACATTCTCTGGTCTCATTTAGTCACTTGTTAGCATAAAAACTTCATAATGGGGTACTTACTGACGTATTGTCTGTCACAGAACTAAATGTTAAGCTAAGGTTAAGGTCTTAAGCTTGTGTTAACCACAGACCTTATTTTAGGCATCTAACCAAAAACCCATTCAAAAAACCCATGGTCTTTGAGACAAAGGAACCAATAGTGCAAAAATGAGGACTCATTCCTGCAGCACGCTATTTTTTCAGACTGCATTTTCAGCCTGCCATAAAAGATATTCCCTCTCTGTAATGCACAGACGTTGCCTAACCATCAAGTATTTCGTTTGTATATATTTCAGATCATGCACATAGACTGTAGAAAATAATGAACATAGCTACTGTGACATCACCCATTGGTTTATGGACGGCCATTTTAAAGCCTTGTGTTCAGTATCATGGCCGTTGTCATCTCTGATTTTGACCTGATGCCCCCTCTTGTTTATTGACACTGACCTTGCATAATTTTGATTTGATTTGACGTTATTTGTGTGGTATTATACAGAGATTCAGTAAAGGTGTGTATGTTGATAAGTCTTGAAGTCTTTTATTAAATGTGATTTAACATCTACAGCTGTGTACCATACATATCTGTGTCTAAAGTCTTCTTGTGACACCTTAAATATTTTCCAGCAAATAAAAAAACACGGGAAGCCCAAAACAAGAAGAGTCTCTGGTAAACTAGTAGTTAGTCATTGGCCTATGTTCCTCGAAAACCACTTGTTAAAGTTTGGTCTTCAACAATATATTATGGCTGGTGGGCACCAACATGTTTAATCTCAAGATTTTCTTCAAAAAGCAAACCTTAAAATGTGTGCTGTAGAAGATAAACCACATTGTTCATGGTGACCACAGTACAATCTTCTTTAAAACAAATAAGCTACGCACAGCCGCCAGTGACAGCAACAGAATGTGGTCAGCAGCCACCCAAAAAGTAACTGTATTATACTCATTTGATTTCTTCAACTAGCCCTGCAGTGAATCCGACTGTATTAGCAGACTTTTCTTCTGCAATATTGCTGTTGAATGCAGCACATTATAGTATATGAAGCAGAAGCATGAATCAGTGTCCAACACTGTTTGGTTATAGTGTACTGTGTGTGCATTGTCTACAGTTTAAATTTTTTTTGAGCAGGCAAGGTGTACAATGTCTCTTTGTTGGACAGTCAGCTTGGTGTCAAACTTTTTGTGTATGGGCTTTATACTTTTGTTTTCTTTTAGCATAAAAACTTTGAAAAATGTTGCAATTTTTTTTTTCAGAATGATTAAGACAAATACCCAAACCTGGAATTTAGAATACTCAAAAATAGCATTAAAATTATTAAAATTATATCTGCAGCCTTAAATAGAAAATTAAAGCATGATCTTTATGCCACAGTCATCTTCAATTTACAGCAAATGCATGAGGAAGTCACTCAGCATATAAAATAATCGCACTGAGCGTGAAATTACCTATTTTTCAATTACATATGTCTAACAGTGGAAAGTAGTGTGGTGTGCACTGACAGGACCGTGAGCAGATGATTTAGATACATGTTCACACAGTGCCAGGGACTCTGCACCCGAGAGCAGAGCCAATTCAAATATAGCACAGACTCTTGGGAAAAAGTTTCCTTGAAAAACATGATTAATGGCAGTCCAGCATGTTTCAGCGAGGCTGCATGGCGTGACTAATGCAAACAGGTTTTCTTAGGCAACAGAGTAACCTTTGCTCAACTGGCACATACGGAAATCACATTTTTATTTTGGCTCCTATTTGACCTCATGAAGTAAAAGTACAGTGTTTGTGTTGCTTTCAGAGCATATTTTACACTCCCAGACTCTTTTCTGTATGGCTACATGTTGGAAAAACAGCACCCAATCACACAGCAATAATACATATAAAAAACCTTATGAAATGTAATCCAAGTGAATAGAAACCAGACTGCGAAAAGGCAGATTTGTCTTCAGGTCATTGTATCTGCAGGAGAGAGTCGGCTGTGTAAATTTGAGGCAGCTCTTTGAGCAAACAATGATATAACACTGTGCAAATACTGAGAGTATCACAATGTGTAGCAACACCATGACAGTTCTGAGAACTGTTGGCTAATTTTGGTTCACATGTATTGAGGCAGGTCCTTGTTGAACTGCAGCCTTACCTGGAATGTAGGTTCTACATTACCTTATAGGAAGTATGTAAGTGGTGTTCAGCAGGTTTTTACAGGTTTTTTTTTACATACTTTCTGGTGTGGCTAAATTAAATGTAAACAAGTCATGCTAACAGCTCTGTGAGTTTGTATTTAGGCACATTTAGGAGCTAAATCCTAACACCAGCAGTCTTTTCTTTTTGCATTGCATTTTGAAATTGAAATGTTTATATTGCACTAACATTGCACATACTGTACATGTAAAAGTATGTAGGCCTTTACAAGTATATATCTATTTAAAGGCTCAGTTTGTAGGATTTAGTGGCATCTAGCGGTGAGGTCACCAGTTACAACCAACTTAAAACCAGCTGAAACGTCTCCCATGTGCCAAACACGTAGGTTAACTACGGCAGCCGACGCAAAAACACAAATGGCCCTATGTAAAGCTAGAGTTTGTTGATTTTGGGCTAATATAGAACAACATGGCATACTCTGTGTTAGAGGACCAACACCAAACGTAGATATAAAGTCACAACAACTCTTATTTGAGGTATTATATTCCATTTCTGCTTCTAGATCCCCCTAAATACTACATACTGGACCTTTAAGTAATTATATTGATTTATTGTATTCTATTCTGATAGCCTATAAATATTTGTATATACTTTATGTTCCGTGTGTGTGTGTGTGTGTGTGTGTGTGTGTGTGCATATAGTGTAAAGGGGCTGCAACTTACATTTTGTTGTGCAACCCTGTGTTGTAAAATTAACCCTGAGCCTTAAATCAAATAACTTTTCAGCAAAGCCATGACAAGAAAATTGTTAGAAGTTAGTGCTTTCTAGACATCTGGTCAAATTGAGCTCATGGGTATCAAATCCACATTTCACTTTAACTAACATTTGGTGTCATCTATGTAGCAATGAGAGGCTACAAACACGCTAGCAGCTAAATGTAATGTCAGCATGCTGGCATGCTCATAATGACAGCGCTAACATGCGGATGTTAGTCATTCACTCCTATGGATTTTTTTTTAAAATCCTAACTTAACCTAACTAGTCCCCACTTAACCTAAAGACAGAAGGGCCCCAGGTGGCCTTTGGTTTCGTACACGTAACCCTCTTGCTATGAGGCAATAATGCTGATGTTTAACAGCTAATGTAATAAAATACTGGCATATTAGCATTAAGTTCAGCTGAGCCTAAGAAAAATGTCATTAGTTATGCAAGTATTTGGTAATAATATTGGACAAATTCAAATTTTGACCTGGTGATGGATGCTAGATGAAACGTGAAGGGATCGCTAAAGTTAATACAATAGGCTACATCCTCTAGGGAACATGAATGAATAATTCACAGTGATCCATCCAACAGTTGTCAGGATATTTAACTCAAAACCAAGTGTGTGAACATCATGGTGGTGCCAGAGGAAAGTCAGGGGATCACTGGGATTCATCCTCTGGGGAACATTAATGTCCCCAAAATCTGATGGCATACCATCTGGTGGTGGACTTATAGACCAACAGACTGACGTTGCCATCCATAGAGCCAGACCGCTAGCAAGGTCAAAACCAAAAGCAGCCTTAAAATCCAGCCATTTCCTTAGTATTCTGGAAAATCAGCTGGATTTGTATTTTACCAAGTTACCCCTCACAATACATACTGTATCATCTCTTCAAAGGGGCTGTTATCTTATCTATCCTCCTGACTACGGGAAGTAATCAGGGTCATGGGAAGTGTGGTACTGATTTTGACAAACACAAGTGCTGGGCATTAATCTCTTTCTAATCACTGAGGAGTAAGAGAGGAAAGATTTTTGCTTGAGTACTGTTACTCTTTGGAGCGTTATTACAAGGGCACTTGACTCATGACCTCCAAGTCCATATTTAGAAACATCTCAGGAAGAAATTTGATCTCAGCAATTTGCATAGGTAGAAATCCAGGCCAAGAGTTATTTCTAAATCTTGAATTTCATGTGGAAAACTCCCAGTGCTGTGCCAACCGACATCTAGTGTCTCCTCATTCCTCATTGTCATATTCAAACAAAATGTTCCAACATCCTAGACCTTTGACAGCTGAGAGTGTCAGGCTTCTGCTGTGATCGTGACTGGACCAAACATTCACTTCTGGGTCTGACTGACCGCTAGGAGGATCGGGTGCACGAAGAGGTCAAACTGTACCCATTAAAGTGGGCAGCAAAACAAACAAACAGTACCAAAGGGGTGCAGAGAGGAAGCTGATGAGGCTGCAGATCAAGATGATCAACACGAGGTGAGATCTGATCACTAGGCCACCTGATGGATGTTGAAAGACTGAAATGACCTTATATTGCTTGCAGTAGGAGAAGTAGGACACTTAGAGGTCGGTTTTATTTAATTAAATCAGCTCTCATTTAAAGCTCTTGTGATTTTAAAATGCCAGAGTCAGGCCTTGTTATATAGGCAATGAGCAGTGGTGTAGTGGAGGGTACACACAGCTCTATGGGGTATTCCCACCTGCTTTCTGGCCATTTACAGTATACCCACCTCATCAGTCAAAAAGTCACTGGGTTATATAGCAAAGTATGCCTACTTCCTCCTCAGTAACCTCCCTATCTACCCACTTGATCAACTACCATTACACCATTGGCAATGAGTGTAACAGAGGCAATAAGCAGCAACAAAAAAACTTTAATTAGCTAAACTTCAGATTTGATGACAAGATATTGATTTTGCTAACCTTGTACAGCCTGCACAAAAGGCTCCAAAGGGCTCCTGTTGAAGAAGAAACATAAAACTGATTTTAGTCTAAACTTTGAAAGAGTGGAAGAGGTCCTGATACAGAACTACTGGGCTTCACTCAAGCCAGTAAGTGGCTGCTTAATAGGTTTATAAAAGAAGACTTGTATACCAATGCTTGGTTAGGGTGACCATATATTGATTTCCAAAAAAGAGGACACTCGGCCGGCCACGACATAGCCTACTTAAATGATACTCGCAGTTTACCCAAAGATGCCTTATCATTTTAATATATTTAAAATTTATATGTATGGATAGAAAATTCAGTTATATTACAAAATAATATCTCTCAAAGACAGAAATTCAGATAGGCTCCAATAGGGGACACATACACACACACAGTGTGGCGATCCGAGCCCGACGGTACCCGACGGGTTGGCTGGGTTTGGTCAAAAATGTAGCTATAAATTGTATTCGGCTCGGGTCGGATTCAGTCAGCTTTCAGTGAAAATGTAGTGTAAAAATAAATAAAATCCTATTGTCTGTCCTGTTTATTGCATGGGCACTGTTATTTACGTGACAACACCTGAACATAACACACACAGACACACATTGGCTGTTTGTTTCTACCTCTCTCCTCGCTGGAAGTCTCGGACCTCCAGCCGCCCGCCTCCGCCTTGATTAAACGCTGAAAATAAAATAAAAGAGGGAGACAGGTTTTTCCTATTTTATCTTATTTTGTTTTATTTCTCCCTCTCCTCTCGCTGGAAGTGTCGGACCTCCCGCCTCCCTCTCCGCTGAGCACCCACGGCGCACTGTGCAACTGTGTGACACAAACTCAGTGCTTTGGTCATTAAATAATGTCGGGCTCGGTTCAGGTTTGGATAGAAATATGCGGCCCGTGCCGCACTCTAACACACACACACACAAACACACGGAAAACCGGACATTATCATCAGTTTATAAAAAACCCTGGACGCCCCAGACGGGACGTGAAAAGTGGACATGTCTGGGCAAAAGGGAATGTTTGGTCAGCCTATGCTTGGTATTATGTCGGTTAACACAAGTCCCCAGAAAGCTAGTCAACAGAAAGTGGCTTAAAGGTTTAGTGTGCAGGATTTAGTGGCATCTAGTGTCGAGGTTGCAGATTGCAACCAACTAAAACTTCTCCCCATGTAGCCTACCGAGTGTGTAGGAGAACTACAGTGGCTGATGTGAATGGCCGTATGTAGAGCCACTGTTTGATGTGTCCGTTCTGGGCTACTGTAGAAACCACATGGCAGAATCCATAGAGGACCTGTTCCATATGTAAATATGAATTCTAAGGTAATGAAAATGTGATTCTTAGTTTCAGGTGATTATACACTAATGAAAACAGTTATGAAAATAATATTCCATTTCTGCCAATATATCCCCCTAATTCCTACGAACAAGTTTCTTGGTTGAGAGTAAAAGCCCTCCTTCTGCAATAAAGTTGACCTACACTGTATTACTCTTTCAAACTGGAGAGTTTTCTGATGACAAACATGTAAAAGGTTTGCAGTGTTCACCAAATTAAAATTGAGATTGTTTAACACAACATACAACATTTTCACTGTCATGCAGGTCACAGAATTTTTAAAAAAAAAGGCAGGGATGCTAAGGCCTACAGTAATTTATATAGAACATGAAATAATTGACATTCATGTCTGATTTTTGTCTGATTTTCCAAGCTTTGTATAACATTCCTACTATAGCTCATCAATTAACATGACCTGGGGACAGATAAGTCTATAAATAGGGAACTGAATCTGATGCTTTTCAAGAACAAAAATAATGAATATTTTTTGATACTTAGAGTCATTTGCTCTGTAACAGCACACATACAGTACAGCATACATGCCTGAGCAGTACTGTATGGATTGTAAACACTCCCATCTGCTGGACTGGAGGTGGAAGTCATTTAAATGTCTTAAAAAAAAGAGCTCACACACACTTTTATCAAACTAATATTTTTATTTGTATTGAAGGTTACAGAGCATCTTTCTATCAAAATAAGCAAACCAAAATTTAAATATGAATTCAGTGGTTTTAGTGGTTTCCAAATGGTCTTTTGGTTGTACAGTAATTACATGACATTTCATAGAGTTCATTTTATTCATTAAGATTTATCACTTTCTTAATTTATCCTGCTCAGTAACTCAGTTGAAGATGAAGGAATTGAACTATTTCAAAACTGAATTAACTTCCCGTTGCTTGAGGGGATGTGACGCCTTCTGACTATGTGCCCATGACATGTTACTGATTCAGTGGATCCATCTACACACAATTCTTCATATGATGTTTACAGATGTTTGGTCCCAATAACACATGTACTGTATGTCTATTCACGTTCCTTAAACTCACCACTGCTTTCGAATATATATACTCACACATACACAACAGTGCCAACTTGGGATGGCTACACAAAAACTGTTTGATTCTTTGGTGTAAATGTTACCATGTTCATTTTTCTCACAACCAGAATTTGACTTAAATTCAGTGTGATTGTCTTTTGTTTGTGTGTTTTTTAAGAGAATGAAGTTCATGACTGCCGACAAGGCCCGGGGGTGGGAGGGTGGTGAATGTAGATGAGGTGATGAGGACGGGGTTCATGGATCTACGATCGCTTTTTCCTGCTCTCAAAATTTCTGAAGTTGGCCGGCCTGATCTTCATCTCTGCAAATTCAATTGAGTGTTCGTGGCCCTTCCAGTGGAACCAGTTGATTCCCTGCAGAAATACAGAAGACAAACCATGGGAAAGAGCCTCACAATAGAGAGATCTCTAACACATCATCATGTCTCTCTAAACCACACACCATACCATGTGTGGACATGGAGGGGATTCTCCAGGAAAAAAATCTGGTTTGTGTCTTTATTACAACAAAAGAATGAGATGTAAACAGTTGCTTACACATCAGAAACATTGGACAGTGTGGAACATTTAATGTAGAGCACTCATTTTTGCATGAAAATGTAAAAAAAAAGCTGTGTTTTGGGAAATAGTGTGTAAAATGTTAGAGCAAGTACTAAAATATATACTCCCATCAGTTGTGTGGCACTTTATTTGTGTTATTTGTAATGATTCTATTAAAATATTGTTAATAACAGTAAAAATGCTATAATGAGACACTGGGGGAAGAGAGCACCATGGCTAATATTACCGCACTGTAATTTAAAAATACTTGTTACACTGACATTGCACATACTGTACATACTCTCCGTGTATATACACACATAGGTTTGTATGAATGTTCTATGTCTGTCAAGGGGCAACACCTCACATTTAAAAGGGAACTCCCCCCATTTTCAAAACTCATAGATATCATTCCTGTGATCTAAGACAGTCCTAATATGTTAGTAAACATAAACAACTATTTCCCAAATCCAAAAATTAGATTGTTAAAACTTAAGTATGTGATGTCATCAAGTATAAAGTCTGGGCTCTCTCCATAGACAGTGAATTTGGAAAGATGGTCTAGATGGCACTTAGGGCACCCAGGGGAACATTCTGAGTATATGGATATGTTTTCTGTTTCAAAACTGAGAACACTACAACAGAAAAAAGCTCCTTTGGGTATAAAAAATAAAACACATATTCTGTGGGTCCACAAAATCAGGCTCCCATTCACTGTCTATGGAGAAGCTCCAGACTTGACAACCTACATCACAAGTTTGAGACCTGAGAAAGAGTAGGTCATGATCACAAATATCCATTAAATTTTTGGCCATAAAATAATAAAATGGAATTCTTAATTTAAGCATTTTAGACATTTATGACAGCTACATGCACTATTTTTCAGTGCCTAAAAATCTGTACATCTTTGGGAAAAACATGATAATTGCCAAGGAAAAAGGCTCCTTTAGTGCCTTCACCCTAATTTGTATCTAAATGTTTTCCATTGTGTCTTCATCATTCTGAAACCAAAACACAACAAATGCTGAAGACGGATAATTTTTACTCCTGCCACCTACAAAGAGGCAAAAGTTGTCTGATGTTACTTTTTTTTAAGTTACATAACATGGGTAGGGTAGGAATTTGCGTACACAGCATTAATAATATGAAACCTTTTTGTTATTCTGTGCTGGAGTAGAGTTCACAGAATGAAGGTTTATCTGACAAACCTGTTACAGTCCATGCCATAATAATCTGAGCTGCTCTGATTGCAAATCAAGGATCCCCAACAATGCCAGGTAAATGTGGTCTTCAATACTCTGAATTGAAAATTAGGCACTCAATTATATTAGACTTCTTTATGCAGTAGCATAGGTTTGGGGCTTTTGAGAAGCATTCAGGGCTGAAGTCCCAGAAGCCACCCTGCCCCCATCCACCCACTCTGCCCCTGAATTTATTTCCCAGAGTGTTTCTCTGTTTGTTTTCTTATTTGTGTTACTTTAATAATCAGAGAATTTATGAAACGTGTGTAAACTGTACGTACCTTACTGTGACTGTTGTCACCGTATTTGCCCATGAGGTTGACACGATGACAGTTTTTATACCAAAAAGCACCTTTGTAGGACAAGGCGCAGTTGGTGACAGCAATATCGTTATCATTGTCGTAGGTAGAGAAGGGTCGACCCTGGTGGTATGTCATGGAGTCACCTGGTGATGATATTGACAAATGAAGCTCAGAAAACAAAGCTCTTGTGAACGCATAAGTTCATTTAATTAAAGACAGTCAGATTAGAGTAAGTAATGTCACAGTGTTTTTTTCTTAAGGAACTGATCAAGGAATATGTTGATTCATCTTCTTGCAGAGAGCTGGACCAGAACACTGATACCACTTTCATATCTGACATCAGCTTGTCAGTTTGGCTTAGCATAAAGACTGTAAACAGAGGGAAACAGCTGGCCTTGCTCTGTCCAAAGGTAATTAAATCCATCTTCTAAGGCAATACAACATTATATCTCATTTATTTAATCTGTGCAAAAGTTGAGGTGTAAAAGAGTTCTGTGTCAGACTGTAGACTGAATCACAATGTTTAATTACACTAACTTCCACAAAAAAAATCCCCAGATCACAAACGTAAAATCGAACAGTGCTGAGCAAATGCTGCCTCAATTAGTTAGTTTATAGCCACCAGAAAAGGCCCACCAAAGAAAAAAAAATATTATTGAGTTTAAGAGTGCGCTATATTTAGAATATTTTCACCGCTTTGGATCCTCTGCTGGTTTGCTGGCAACCTCACAGCGACAACAACAGCCCTAAAAGTTACTGCGCCCAGCCAAGAAACTCCAACTTGCCGTTATCACACTCTGAGTCTTCGTACAGATTAAACAAACTAGATATTAAGTGTTAATCAGTGAGCTTTAAAGCTGTTATTAGGTGGATTTTCTTAGTTTTAGGTGGAGCCAGGCGAGCTGTTTCTCCCCATTTCTATTCTTAATGCTAAGCCAAGCTAACTGGCTCCTAATATTTACTCAACAGATGTGAGAGTGGTATCATTTTGCTCATCTTACTGTCAGCAAAAAAAAGTAAATAAGTGTTGTCCCCAAAATGTCAAACTGATCCTTTAAAGTATTACCTACCTGCTGTTCCACTATACGCTCCTATGTAGATTTTATAGCGTGTTCTTGGCTCTGCAATCGTGAGCTTGTCATACTGAGCGTAGGCTAATTCCCCGTTGTCCCTCAAGTCTACTCGCAACTCATAATGGCCCGAATTTGTGATTTTATGGAGGTTGGAGAGACCTGTAATAATTTAATATGTGTTAGTTGGGAAGGGACTGAGAAGGAGAGAGAGAGAGGTGAGGTGTATATGACGAGATGAAGAGAGCTCTTACCCAGCCAGAACTCATCATTCATGTTACCAAAGCCAGCAGTGTAGTTCTTCCAGTTCCTGAAGAATTCCAGCTTTCCATTCTGGCGTCTGAGGAAAACCTGGAGAGGGCAGAGTGTCACAACAGCTTAACAATAATCATAACAAACAGCAGAGGTCACCGTGGTTGCTGTCTATCATTAGAGAAACAATGTGAAATCAATGTGAATTACAGCTTCAAAACTGCCTTTAAATCTGACTTCAGCAGGTTAATTCACTCACCAGCCACCCTCCACCATCTGTGGTCATGTCACAGTAAACCTGGATGGGCTGGCTCTCCTCTCCGCCCACGTAGATGGTGTACAGACCAGAGGTTGTCTCTCCATTCAGTAAAATCTGAGCACAGTCCTTAGGGCGTCTGTACAACTGTCCGACTAGAAGCACATATTAAAAAGACATCACGTTAGAGACTTCAGCCGACACAGCTGCTTTATCTTCAAGACAGAATACAGTATCATGTGAGAGTAAGGACTTTGGAAAGAAAAGGGAAGAAAGGAAAAACAAAGGGTTTTTCCATCGGAGCAGCTCAGACGGAATGAAAAATAAGCACAGGTGGAGTATCAGATTAAAGGAAAGGAATGTGCTTTAAAAAAATATCTTTCTACTGTGCATCTGGACTGTTGCATAACAAGTCACCACCTCTTTAAATGCTTAAAAAAAGTACCAGCACTTCATTTCCAGGTAATACACACAGGATTAAAAAACAAAAAAAAAAAGGTGTGTGCTTGCACATGTGTCCGTCCTTACTGGTGGTGAAGACAGTGGTCACATGACGGCTCCTCTTGGCTCCAGCAATGGCCTGCAGTTTGACATTGTACTCTGTGGAGCCGGTTAACTGAGCCATGCTGTAAGAGGATGCTGTCGGGCTCAGCACCACTTCCTGAATCCATGCACACACACATATATAGATATAGACAACGAAGGATTTACAAAGAGCAAGGCCACACTGGGGATACAACTACAGAGTGTGCACATTTTGCATTACTGCGAATAGGGCTGTATGGAATGTCATGTCTTTTATACACTGCTACCTATTATTACCTAGGTTTACAAATGAAGCTTCAAGTGTCTGTCATAATTTTTATGATGTATTCACCCTAAAAAATGTACTTACAAATTCTTCCACTTAAATAAAGTGATTTATCCACTTAAATGAGTCAGTCAGGAGCAAGACACACAGACTTTGTTGTTTTGCATCTCTTTGTGGTTTTCATGCATCCTTTTGTGGGTTTTTTGTCTTTTGGGGACTTTTTTGGTTATTTTTTGTCTCTTTGCAGTGCCTTTGCATCTCTTTGTGGTCATTTTGAGTCTCTTCCTGGTCTGTTCGTGTTACAGTAATTTAAGGGACATTTTGCAGATGAAGGCCAGGGGGTCCCTGGCACTTTGGGTCCCTGGGCCTGTGCCTGGTAGGCCTGTTCAGTAATCCATCCGTGGTGACTGCACTGAAAATGTTGTTTCTGGTTCATATAAATTTCACTTTAGTATGGACAACAACCAGAAGAGACTCCAAAACATGCTTGACACAGGTCATTCATCACTGTAAAATATATTTTGCTTTTCTTTATGAATTTGGTAATAATATTAAGATATGAGATGGGGGTAAAAAAAAAAAAAAAAGACTGGATTCATGAGCTATGGTGACAGAAAATCAAACCTTTAAGACAAACAATAACATTAACAATGTAAGATTTATGATGTGATTTGGTAGTGTCTGGCATTGAAGAGTAACAGGTTGGATGCAAGAGAAATAAAGTTTATAATTGATTGTCATTCCCTCAAAATAAAAAACAATGGCTGCCAGGAAGTTAGGAAGTCAGTCCAAACCCTGATGGCATGCTTTGGAAAGTGGTCGTCAGTGATGATGAGCTTACGCATTCTGTGGTTTTTGGGTTTAAACAAAATAATAAAACATCAGTATTGTCAGTGATTGAACTAATGATGGGGATGTACATACCCTGATTACACCATCAGCAGAGGAGAAGGTGAGTGTGTAACCCGTCACAGCAGCCTGCGGAGGTTTCCATGTGAGAGTCGCACTCTCAGTTTGAATGTTCACAGCTGTCAGATCACGAGGAGGATCCACACCTGAAAATACAACATCACAGTGCAGATTTATCATTCATTAAAATAAACAATAGTCAGTATAAGATTTAGCTTCAGGTCTTCTCTCTCTACGAGCCTACCGGTGGTGAATTCAGTCACAGCAGAGTCACTCTTCTGAGAGTCTTTCACAGCATGTACTCCAACTGTGTAGTGGGTTCCTGGAACCAGGGAGCCCATCTCAAACTCCACCGTGTTCCCAGAAACAGTCTCCACCACTGGGGACACTGAAAGGCAGGACACATCAATAAATCAAACCACACAACCAAAGTAAAGCAAAATGTATCTTACACACACTTCAGTACTTTGTGGAAAGAAAGCAGGGAGGCTAAAAGAAATCCTACTTTTCTACTGGTGAGATTTTACTACATACAGCTACAGTAGGTAAACTTTATGTTAGAAAAAAAAATATTTTTGTTATATTGCTGAAACTGTAACCATATCCTCACAGTACTACATGAGACAGATCATCTATTAAAAAATCTGGTTTCTCTGGCTCCTCCTAGTGCTCCTAATGGCATTTGCAAGACTCCCGAGCTATGATTAGTCGTTTTCATTCGGCTGCTGTGGATTCTTGCAAATGCCATTAGGAGCACCAGGAGGAGACAGAGAAACAGGATTGTTTTTACAGCTTATCTGTCTCCAACGTATTCTCACTCCCACTTCCTCATATGTCACTGCTTGTTAATGCGCTAGGTATCCTGGGTACATCTGTTGTTGACGTTCTGGGAGGCCATGTCAATTTACGCCTGTTACATGCATTGTGTATTTTCAAAATACACTTCTATTTTCACAGGAAATGCACAGTTTCTGATCATTAAATGCCTACAGTCTGTTTCAAATAAACTAAGGTTGGTAAAACACCTCGTGTTTATGTTTATTTACTTGTGCAAAAAAAGCATGTGGTTAGGTTTGGGCAAAAAACATCATGGTTTGGCTCAACATTCATATGGGACGTCATCACAGGGCTCTTGGGTGAAAGTCTGGTGTTTGCTGGACCCATCCACCACCCCTCCCGCCTGCCCTATGGGGACTCTCCAGCTCCTTAAGTTACATTGTTTTGTTGCCATCCAGCAGCGTTATAAACTGATGTCGCTGAGTGGTGTAATCATATCGCTATGATAGGAGGGTTTTTTCTCATCAGTGTCTGACGATTTAGGAATGAGAACGGGTTGCTGTCTCCTGTACTACTGTCAGGATATCAAAAAAGTCAAAAAGTTGTTTTTATAAGAGTTAGTTACTGTAGCTTTAATGCTACTACAATACTTGTACTATGGTTTTGTACATACATATTCTACTGCATTGATTCCACCTGCGTACTTACTGTTTACAACCTGTTTACATCTCAGTATATTTATTTTTCACTACATGTTTTTAAGATATTTATCCATTCCAGCATATATGTTTATTGCTACCTGTCTATACCTGTACACATTACAATATATATATAATAGTTTTATCCATCACAGTATATATATTTAGATGTATACTTCTTTACAACCTGTTCTCATTAGGTATACATACTTCATTATTGCACCCAGTTTACATTACAGTTCATGTGTTTCACTATCTCTCACCAGGCTTCAACAGTATTATAATTTACTTTTGAATTTTATTTCCTATTACATTATATTCCTATATTTTAGCTGCTGTACTATTTTTAGATCGTAAATACACTCTGTTCAACTTGTGTGACTGATTTGATGAATTAAGTGCCTCAATGTAGGGCTTATGCAGGTAAATAAAATGAGAAATGAACAGAAGCACACCTGAATCACCACTGTAAGTAATGGTGTAGCCTTCTACAGTGGCCACAGATGGTTGCCACAGCAACAGGGCTGAAGTGTCAGTGACATTAACTGCAGTGAGACCCTGAGGCCTGTCCAGAGCTGGAGGACACAAAAAACAAGAACACAGTCTTCAAGAGAGGAACAGCCTCAATTCAATTTTCTACGAACTGAATCCAACGTCGGTACAAGTCAGGAGGACTGGCTCAGAGGGGCTGTATATGAGAAGAAGAATAAAAAAGCCAACCTGTGATCACAGTGTCAGTGCTGGGGTCACTTTCCTCCAGACCCTTCACAGCACTCACAGTCACTTGGTACAGTTTGCCAGGGAACATATTGGGAAGGATAGCCTCAAACATGCTGCCATCCACAGTCAGTGTCATTGGGCTTCCTGTGGAGGGAGAAAACATATTTTACAAATAAAACATGAGAAAGGTGCCTGTAGTGACAAGTTTCATCTACCAGTGCAATGTCCACACACAAAAGTGTTTATCCTTTAGTTTCTCTATTTATGTATTCTTGTTTCTGTCTTTGTGCTGCTGCAACAACCAAATTGGGGATCATTAAACAACTAGCCTGGACAAAATTTGACTTTGATGGTGGTGCTAGATGAATGTCAAAAAACTACAATTACCACCTCGCAGTGGTATGCCTCCGCCAGCCAGTCAAATTATAGTTTACACCCATGTCTGCCCAGACTCTTATGGATGTTTCTGCAAAGAAACTATGAATTCTAAAAAACTAAGCTAAACTAAACCAAGCAGCACAGAAGATCTATACAAACAGCAAAGTCTTAACATAGACACCCACCATGTGTGTCACTAAGTCAGTATCCGACCAAATGTCTTCCCCTCTGTTTCTGAAATACGTAGAATAATGGCAAGAAATGTGTTTTTGTAGAACATTATGATGTCACAGGGAAGCTGACCTTTGACCTTTTGGACATGAAAAGTCATCACCTCATCATTTTATTCTATTAGACATCTGATCAGCTGAAATGCTGTCTTAATTTGTGTAGAATTTTTTGCGTTATGGCCTAAAACATGTTTTGTGAGTCCAAGTGGATATTTGTGCCAAATTTAAAAAAAATTCCTCAAGGCTCTTTTTAGATATCACATTCATGGGAATGGGTGGGACGGACAGACAGACAACACGAAAACATAATGCTGCCAGCCATGGCTGCTGCCAGCAACGAGGCATAAAAATAAGAATGTCAACCTCATGGTGGTACTAGAGGGAATGTAAGAAGACCAACAAAGTCAGTAGGATTTATCCTCTGGGGATCATGAATGTTTGTACACAATTTCATGACAATCCATTTGATAGTTGTTGAGATTTTTTAGTCTGGATCAAAATGGCGGAATGACTGACCGCCATCCCTAGTCACAACTCTACGCTCAACTCAAGGTAAACCATGATTGAAATACTTATCAAATAATTAAAACTAAACTAAGCAACTGAATTCAGGTTGAAAATGATATTTAAACCTAACAAACCAATTTGCCACTCACCTCCTTCAAAGGGTACATAGGTGATTCGGTAGCCATCCACTGGAGAGCGAGGCATGGACCAGTGAACTATGGCTGAGGAGTCAGTCACGTCAGAGAAGCTGAGTCCTCTTGGAGTGCTCAGGCCTAGTAAAGCACACAAGGATATGCGCAGACAGGAAAGCAGAATAAAAGGTGAATTAAAGTGAAGAAAATGTGGCCCATAACATCACAAGAATACAAGAAATCTGTGAGTTTGGAGGATCCCAAAAGACCATTTCCCATTAGACACAGAGTTAAGCCTGAACCAGAGGAATAAAGATGATTAGTGGGATTGTGGATTCAGTTCTCAGACTGAACACCAAAAAGTTTAATAGTTAGTAAAATTGAACACTTGGCTGTATTTTTTTAATACATATACCTGTCTGAGCAACCCCAGTAACAGGCTGGGAGCGTTGGTCCAATGTGACACCATAAAGCTCAATTTCATACTCGCTGCCACTCATGAGTCCAGTGAAAACCTTGGTTCGTTCATCGCCACGGACGCTGTACTCCTGAGGGTGGGCTAATCTTTTGCTGTCTCTTATTTTGATCATATATCTATCAAACAAGTCTTCATCAGCCGTCCACGACAAACGGAAACCATCAGCTGTGATGTCCGAGACAAAGAGATGCTCCACCTCTGGCTCAGCCTCTGATTAGACAAGGAAACAGAACGTTGCTGTAGGTTTGGTGTTTTCCCAGAAATATTCATCAACTTCTGAAGAAGTATGGAAGAAGTCAGCCATCAGGCAAGAAGGTTCCCTGGTGGCAGGCAGGGTTATACTCCGGCCACCTCTGACCGGCCATGCTCAGGCGTCCGTTAGTGTACAGTAAATCAGTTAAGATCACAGCACACGGGCTACAAAGCTTTGGGTGAATTAAAAAGACAAGAGGCTTTTTGTAAATGTTTATTTATGCCAGTTAACAGGGTCACATTCCTTAAAACGGGTCTGTTGGGACGGATTCCAGCAGACACCGGTTGAGACGAGGTCCCCATGCGTCTTCAAGGCCAGCCTTGATGCAGTCAGTGCATTCAAAGAAAATGAAACAAATGAGATTAGGAGTTAAATCAACTGACATTTCATGCTCAGAATGTCTTGTTGATTCTTCAGTGTTTTCCCACGTCTGAGTATTGTTTTATTCAGTGCCCTTTCAGCCTGATTGATAAAGGTAGCAGCATGGTGAGAGTAACTTTAAAAAAGACGTCCACGGACATCTGTGTGATGCCAATCAGAAATCTGAAGGAAAACACATTTTAAAATATGAAAACAAACAAATATGCTTGCTCATATTTTGGAGGTACAGAAGAAACAGATGGGGAGTTCCACATCTCTTCCTCCCAGTGACGAAGCGAATGCTTAAAATGAAAAGAAAAGTGAGATCATTCTGGAAAAGAGTTGTGTTATAAATCTGAGTTAGGGTTAGGTAACTGAAGCTTCACCATCAAAACATGGCAGTAAATGTACAAATGCTCAAGTGAATTTTGTGAAATTATGTCTTGTATTATTTTAAATTTCCATACAAAAGCAAGAATATCAGATAATTATGCCATTTATAGAGCTGCCAGGTTGTGATGGTCAAACTACAGAGCTGAATCATGAAGTTTAATGTTCATCCATGTACAGTAGTTTATGCTCTTTAGTCAGACAAGGGGACCTTGCAGCGCACTGTAAGTGGTACCTGTCACAGCCACTGTAGTCAGAGGCCGAGAGAGAAGCCCTGACTCTGATACCCCGGTCAGCCTGACCTCATAGCCTATGCCGGTGATGAGGCCCCAGATGTCCAGGTGACTTTGGTTTCCTGGTACAGTGAACTCCTGAGGCTCCAGCAGCCAGCCAGAGTCTGTCACCACTATGTGGAAATATCTGAAGCCTCCACTAGAGGGGGCTAATGCCTCCTGCTGCTGCTGCCTCTTCACCTCCCACGACACACGGAAGCCATAGGGGGTTATGTTGGAAATGGTCAAGTTTTCCACTTTGGGCAAAGGAGCTGAAGGGGGAGTGGGTTTGGATTTGTGTGTGTGTGTGTGTGTGTGTGTGTGTGTGTGTGTGTGTGTGTGTGTGTGAGAGAAGGGAACACATGTGGGAGGGGGAACAAGATTCCATTAGATAATGTGTGCAATGGTTGCAAAACCAAATAGAAAATCTGTTCTTCCTGTGAGCTTATCAGTTTTAAATGTTTGAGAAGGGAACATCTGATCTGAACATCGCCTACATTTAAAGGCCAAAACACATTAAGGGCAAATTTTGCATGCATCACAGTGCATCACAGTGCAATCAATGCACTTGGACTTGAAGCTTGGATTTGGGCTGAGAATGAGCGATGACACGACAAACCATCTCCACCAGAAATCATGTCAGTAAGGCAAGGATGTTATCCAAGGCAATTAAGATGTACATCACAAGATGTGAAGACAAAGATCTTCTTAAAGAAAAATGATATGGCAAAAGTCAACAGACATCTAGCGGCCATTAGTGGTACTGCATCTTATTGTGGCTTTAGAGTTAAGCCCTGATTACTGCATGACTTGCTGATGTTTTTACAAGTGCACTATAAAATCAAAGTATAATCAATGCCAGCTCTTTATCCAGTGGTGGAAAGTACCTAAATACAGATTAAAGATAAAGATTATTAAGACAAAATATTATTATTATTAGTTACATTATTAAAATGATGTAATCATGACTACATATAAAATTATTATCCAGTAATGTAATATATACCGTATTGTTCTGGAATGGGCTATTCTGCATAATGATTAGTATTACTTTCGGTACTTAAAGTACAATTTTATGCCAATACTTTGATACATTTATTTTACTTGTAAGAGAGCACTTCCACACTCCAGTATTATCACTTTTACTTAAAGGTCTGGTGTATTTGATTTTGTGGCATCTATCGGTGAGGTTGCAGAGCTGAAACTTCTCCCACATGCCAAGTGTATAGGAGAATTACACTGGCCGATGCAATAACGTTGAAAACACGAATGGCCCTACCTAGAGCTAGTGTTTGATTTGTCCGTTTTGGGCTGCTGTAGAAACAACATGGCAGACTCCATTAAAGAGGACCTGCTCTGTATGTAGATATAAACTGCTTATTCAAAGTATCACTTCATTATTGTATTTTATAAGATATTCATGTGATTCCTTGTCACAATTTGCATATGCATTCTTGAGTTATGGCCAAAAACATGTTTTGTGAGGTCCCAGTGACCTTTGACCACCAAATCTTAATCAGTTCATCAATGAGTCCAAGTGGACATTTGTGCCAAATTTGAATAAACTACCTTGAGGTGCTTGAGATATCACATTCACAGGAATAAGACGGACACAAGGTCACAGTGACCATGACCTTTGACCACCAAAATCTGATCAGTTCATCAACAAGTCCAAGTGGACGTGTATGCCAACTTTGAAGAAATTCCCTCAAAGTATTCTAAGATATCGCCTTTCCAAGAACAAGACAAATAAGGTTACAGTGACCTTTGACTACGAAAATCTAATCAGTTTACTGTAAGTCCAAGTGGACATTTCTGCCAAATCTGAAGAAATTCCCTTGAGGCCTTCCTGAGATATCGTATTCACAAAAATGGGATGGGTGGATGTATGGATGGATAAACGGACAACCCGAATCTATAATTCCTCCAGCCACAGCTCTCATTGGCGAGGAGGCATAAAAATGCTACCAGACTATGAAAACAGAAGGTGCTAATGATGCGTGCCAAATTTGCTCTTAATGCATTTCAGGCTTAGACCTACAGATAACACATATTCTTTCAAGTTGCAACAAGAGAGAGAGACTACAGTAATCTAAAGGTACTTTAGTCCATTAAAAGTATTGATGCAAAACCTCTTTACAAACCATTTACAGCTACAAGTGATGAGAGTGTAAGATATGGGTAAAATGCGCAGTACCTGTAATGGCATGGGCTAACACAGAGGGAGTGTGGCGCCCATGAGAGATACCGTACAGTTCAATATCATAGCCTGTGGCATCCATCAGGTTAGAGACTGTAATGTTACGGGCTTCACCAGGCAGTGTGAACTCCAGCGTATCAGACTGCTGCTCAGGGTCACTGACCCGGATAACGAAGCCATCAAAGTGGCCTGACACAGTGCTCCAGGACAAGCTGAGGTTATGTGGGCTCACAGATGAAGCAGCTATGGGTCCCAACTGTGGGACATCCTCTGAACAAAAAAAGAAAACGACTTCTCAGTTATTGTTGTGCTGTTAAATATTACAATGTGTTTGCTACATGCAGTGTAAAAAGATGTGCATGTAATGTGATACCTGTTGTAGCTACATCAAACAGGGGCGGCGTGCTCTGGTCGCCAGTGCTGGCGTACAGCTTTATGTTGTAGCGTGTGCTCGCTTTAAGCCCAGCCATGACTGTGGAGCGCACATCTCCTGGCAGAGCGCGCCCCATTGCCTGCGAGGGCAAAGCAGACTCTCTGACTTCTACTATAAAGTTATCAAAAGCCTTCTTTCCTGTCCGCCATGACAGAGAAAATCTGTCTGAGGTAATGTTAGAAACAACTAGCCTGGACAAATCAGGCTCTTCAGCTACAGGGGGGGAGAGAAACATATAAAATATATTCATTTACCAAAATAGAAAGCATGTATTTGTCTCTATGTATACAGGTCCAAGGAAACTTGACAGTGCAGATAAGAAGATTTAAAAGCTCATAACAAAAATGCCTATTCTTTGTAATACACAAAATCAAAATACCTGTTGATGCAACAATGCTGAGAGCACTTGTTCGGGATCCCTTGTATGTCCCATATAAGTAGGCTACATAGTCAGTGCTGGGCCTGAGCCCTGTGACATCATGGGACTGTACAGTGTGGGATATGTTATATTCCTTTGGCTCCATCAGCCAATCAGAATCAATTATCTCCAGGATAAAACCATCAAATTCTCCTTCAGTGCCATTCCAGTAGATTGAAAAGCTCTCTGATGTTAAGTTTGAGATATACAGTTTGCCAAGCACTGGTTGATTCACTAGAGAAAGAAATCATTATTAGACTTTAATTTAAAAAAAAATGAAAAGAAAAAACATACTGATCGAGTTAATAAATTACTGGTAGCTGGTTGTTTTGATTTGTCGTGTAAAAACGTGTAAAGTGTTACAGGAAACTCACCACCACCAACTTGCAATTCCTGATAGTCTGAGTGACTTAAAAGATTAAATGCATGCATGTTTTTAACTTGGCAGCTTTAATTTTAAACCAATTATGCTTACCTAATAAAAAAATATGATAATAAATAGATAGAAAAAATGTAATGCCAAGGGGAAAAACACAAAAGCCCTCATAGTAAATAGCTGAAGAATTCTGGGCTGCAAGTTGAAATGGATGAAGTGCTGATTTTAATGTGAAAATGTGGCAGAGGAGGAAATGAAATAGGATTAAAAGTGTCTTTCATGCATGAGGAGAAAGATCTGATCATGCATTTGATGTGTTAATACTGAGGACAAGATCAACTCTGCATAATGTTGCACCAGAGCAATTCAAATCAGAACAGGACAGCTACAGAGAAAGCTTAACATATAAAACCTTTTCTTTTTTACATGAAATGAGAAATATGCATGCAAACATGCAGCAGATAAATTAGTCGTCATTCAGGTGTAAAACAAGGTGGCGATACTGTTAACCTCAGATTATATTATTAGCTTTTTACCTTGATAATGACAAGTAGATTTAATCATTTGCCACCTAGTAGTTCAAAAGGAAATGAGGATATTTACTTTGATGCTATGAATAAGAATCGACAAAACTATCTCACACAAACTCGCAGAGCTCAAATGTTGCTAAAACTCACATGTGAGCAGATCCATGAGCAAATGATCCCTCAAGGTTAATCAATTATACACTGAATGAGTGTTGATGGGATGAAATGAGATGGTCACGCTGTCATGGTGTGACAGGCGTGAGGATGAAAGTTATTGGTTTTGCTTTCGCAATCATTGCAGCACATCAGCATCAAACCTCACCACGATGCAGGGGATGGTAGAGAAGGGGGGAGGGGGGCTTCATGCACTTTGGTAACTGGGACGAAGGGAGCAGATCGAGGGGCATTTGAGGGGCGTTTGCTTTGCTCAGTGATGCGGCACAGGTCCCCATCACCCTGCCCTCTCTCAGCTAGACAGAAACAGTGGCTGGAGGGTAAAGAATGGTTCATGGCATGTTGGTTAAGATGAAGCAGTGCCCTGTAGTCAGGGGATTGGACAGTGATGACAAAACAGAAATCAGGTTATGCTGTTCTTGATTCATGCAGCGAGGTGTGGACACTCCACTGTGAGTGGGACAACAGAGGGTCTGTGTATGCTTCACAGACACCGACTGAAACAGAAAGTTAAAAATCAAAAGGAAGGAAAGAACATTAAGAGTTAGAGGACAAAAACGCTGCAACGCTGCAAGTTGCAGGTACCTGTGGTGGCGTCAGCATACACGGGTTCAAGGAAGGAGCCCTCATACATCCCAAACAGGCCAACCATGTAGCTGGTGTTGGGATTCAGCCCAGAGATGCCCAGGCTGAAAGCGTCTCCAGACAGACTGAGGTTTTGGCTCTCTTCGAAATTGTCCAAGTTTGTTACCTCTATGACAAAGCTGTCAAATTCCCCACCAGTGGGGCTCCAGGACGCAGTGAAGCCGTCCCATGTAATGTCAGAGATGGTGAGGTTCACCACCGTGGGCCTCAGCTCCTCTGGTAGATAGACAGATCAGAGTTGGGTCAACTGAATGGCAAGATGGATTGTAAAACTTACTCTCACATAGCTTTTTGATTTTTCACATAATTCATCACAAAAGTACGGTGGAGTATTTGGGCCAGGGTCAGTGAAAAAAAAAAAACAGATTTCAGGATAAACATAAAAAAACAACTACAAAAACTACATAAAAAAATTAGGAGGAAAAAAGGTAGATTTGGGAGGGAAAAAAAGATGACTTTAAATCCTTTTTTCAAAATTCACTATCCTGAAACTTAGAATACTACGACTTTATTCTCAAAATTGTCTTTAACTTATCTAATTAATTATTTAATTAAATTATTATGACTTCAATCTTGAAATAATGTCTGGTTTCTCATAAACTTACAACTTAATTCTTGAAATAATTTTTTCTTGAAATATTACGAGTTTTATCTTGAAAAAATATGACTTTAATTCTGAAATATTCAAACTTTTTCTGGAAAAATTATAACTTTAATCTTGAAACAACATGACTGTTTTCTCAAATTATGAGAATTTGAATCCTGAAATATTACGATGTCAATCTTCTCAAATTTAACCATGAAACATTGTGATTTTAATCTTAAAATAGTACCTCTTAAATCTTTCAGTGTTGTGAATTTAATCTTGAAATTTTACAATTTTAATTTTGAAATATTATGACTTTAATCTTCAAATAACATGACCACTTTTCTCAAATTATTAAGACCTTAATCTTGAAATAATACACTGTTTTTGAGCGTACAAGACTAATCTTGAAATGTTACGATTATCATCTTGAAATAATATTTCTAGAAATATAATTTAAATGTCTTTTCACAGTTTTGTGGTCCAAATACTCCACAGTAAATCAGAGTCACAGTCTGTGCTGCAATCCTGAGATATTTAGTGCTTAAAAAATAAGTGGGTGTGATGATGATTTGTTGTGATGAATGCCTACAAAAGAAGAAATATTTGCTCCATGTACCTGTAGTAGCAAACACTTTGAGAGGTAATGATCTCTTTCCTTCCACCAGCCCTTGCAATGTAATTTCATAGTGTGTGGAGGGGGACAAACCCTCTATTTCAGCCCTCCTCACACCTCCTGGTACTCTGGTCACATGAGTTTGTGTCACCCCTGACGGAGCACTGAGCTCCACCAAAAAGCTCTCAAATGCTTTGTCAGGCGCCGACCAAGCCAGGCTCACACCGGTGGAGGTGACATTAACCGTGAGGTCCCCCAGTACATCCAGACTCGAGGTTTCAGAGCTCACCGCACCAGTATCAGAAGTGTTTATATGACGGAAGGGATCTGGGGTTTGAACTACTTTAATATCCAGGGCAGTTGTTGGGGTAGTTGGGGCATCTTTGATGCTCAGTGAAAGAACATCTGGAGAGGTAGGCTTGGGTGCTACAATGAATAAAAGCAGGTTAAACAATGAATTTGTTACCGGCTCTGCTGATGACTGAAACATTACCTGTGAAGAAAAAACTGGGTTAAAATACAAGATACTGTATTCAGATCAAATCATTCTTTCCTTGATATACCTTACTCTCTTATTTTCTCGCCTCTTATCATCCCAGTTTTCCAGGACCGCGGTTCATGTCACCAAGCAACAGCTAACACATTAATGGCACTCGAGTCAGTGCCATTAATTTTTGAAGCATCCGAGTAGTCCACCAGAGTGGAAGTACACAGTTGTCTTCAAATAGATGATGAAGCCATGCACAGCCGTTTTTGTTGCTGCTGTCTTAAAGACAGATTGTTCTGAGTCACTTGTTTGACATGCCAGTGACATACGTTGTAATTTTCTACTGACTGCTGGAGAATCATTTAATTGTGTAAATAGGACTGAAGATGATGAAAATTGTGGATGAAATTAGTGGAGCAGGCTTTCAGGGAGCAGAATAGTTGCATTTAAAAGCTCAAATGCAGGAAGAAATCGTGACAGCCAGTGTACTGTAACCAGTTGTATCTGAACATATCAATGTATCCCTGTTGATTTTAAATGTCAGTGAAAAGCTGAAGGATGAAACATTTCTTTAGGTGCTGAGAAAATTCTCCTGTTTCTTAAGCTAAATACATTTTTAAAAACCCTCTTGGATCAGCTGGAGAGAAAATGGTTCCTTCATGAAACTGCTCACAACAAGGTCTGTGGATTATATTGAGTATATGGGTTATTACTTCTGGAAAGAGACATTGATGTTGAGTTTTTCAAATGTATTTTTTTGGTGCTCTGTGCAACACAACTGAGTGAGACAGCTCTACAGGTACAAACAATATATATAGTGCTATAGTGCTATGCTTATACTTAAGTAAAGGATCTAAATACTCGAATATTATGACTTTAATTTTGAAATAATATGACTGTTTTCTTAAAATATTATAAAACAATATAGACTTAAATCGAGAAACATTACAACTTTAATCTTTATATGTCACGACTGTAATCTTGAAGTTTTTTGACTTTACTTCTGGAAATATTACGACTTTAATCTTGAAATAATATTACTTTAATATTGAAATGTTATGACTTTAAACTTAGAATACTACAACTTTAATTTTAAAATAATGCATTTTTTTTCAAAATATTATTCCACCTTTTTTTCTTGGAATTTAAGGATCTGACAAATTCTCCCACCACTGGGGGGGATAGAGTTTCCACGTTAAATTTCTTCTTGTCTTTGAATTTTGTGAAGCAACATTCTGCCGCGATACTGAAGCCACATGAGATGACAAATGGGATGAGATGAAAATGAGAGTTTTTTGTTTTTCTTTGTTTGGTTCTTTATGAAAATATAATCATGTCTGATGGGGTCTGCCTTCACACTGTGTCATGCCAAAAGTTATGCAGATGACGGATGCAGTAAAAAAAAAAACAAAAAAACATTTCTTTGCTGGGGAATCTCAGTGAGTAAAACACCAGCATGCAAGTCATATTGTTTCTCTGATCTAACTCTATAAATCAGAACTTTTCCACTGAGGAGAGAAGCTGTTAAAAAAAAAACAACGGGATAAAGTGTCTCTAATAAACTAAAAGAGAATCTTATACCTGTGACTGCAACAGCTTCAAGTAGCGCAGATCTCTGGCTACCGGCAATTCCATAAAGTTTTATTTGATATTCTGTCGATGCATTCAGGCCCTGGATTCTAGAGCCATTGGCATCTCCAGGAAGTTGGAACTTTCTCACATCCCATAAACGCTGAGTGTCTTTACATTCTACTGCCAAACTATCATAGACACTGTGAGCGTTTAGCTTCCACGAGAGGTCAAATCCATCAGGCGTGATGCCTGAGATAGTCAGTTTCTCAAGCTCATCCTCGGGCTCCGTCCCAACTGGGAACTGGGACTCTAAGGGGTCTAAATACACAAAGCTAATGACATTGTCCTCCGAGCCTGTAGGAGTCGTTAGCTCACGGTCATCTGAGTCAGCTAAATAAAATGTGAAAGAGGCTACAAGAAAAACAAAAAGGCACAAATCAAGAAAGCATCATGTAGGTGTAAGTGCATCTCATTTTCTTGGTGTTTGTTGGCTGCAGATTTAATTCCCAAGTCATTACAGCTTTACAAGTAATTCTAAATTTAAGTTTAGTTGCATTCGTTTAAAATACACCAGCTGAATACTGATGGACTTTGATGTAGAACACAAACAACTGCTGAACTCTAAACTCCAAAATCTAAACAACTGAACAGAAAAAGGAACTGAAGAAGTTCTGAGAGACATAGCAGCATATTTTGCATGACAAATCAGTGTTCATCCTCCTTTAAAGGCATGTGTTATCATTATTCTACGATCATACTGTGGTAAAATTGTCCCCCACCCACCTGTAGATGCAGATAAGGTGACAGGTGTGCTCCTCTTGAGCCCCCTCTCCGCAGCCAAAGTGATGGTGTAGGTCATTCCAGGAGTCAGGTTGGACAGGACATAGCTAGTTGCTGTGGCTGGGACCTCCACCACTTCGGCCTGGCCATCTCTGGGGACGTACACCAGCTTGTAGGCGCCGACCTTGGCCCGAGGTTTCTGCCACCTCAGGGTGAGGGAGGTCTCTGTAGATTCCAGCTCTTCAAAATTTCTGGGAGGGTCGATATCTAAAAGAAATATTAAGCGTGTAAAATTGCCTGGCGGTAAATCTCTCTTCACCTCTACTGCATGCTCAACACACATCATAAATCAATCACTAACATTAGTTTCATTTCATCAACCAATTTGTATCAATAAACATGGTTGTCTATGTATTTATGAAGGGGTGTGAGGGACGACTGTTTGGACAGCTGCTCAGGCAGCGTCTCTCACCAGTTGCTGCATTTGTAGTAGCAGGAAGGCTCTCTCTCTCATTCTTCACAGCAGTCACACCGATCCCATACTCTGTCCCTGGCTTTAGCCCTGCCACACACAGGGATAGAGGGAAAATACACCACATAATATGACTAATACAAGTTGTGTGTGGTCATACTTTAATAAATGACTGACCCTTACCAGTGATGGTAGCTTCTGTGGTGTCTCCTGGTCCTCGTGGGAACACTTCCTCACCATGAGTCGCACCAGATATGGGACTGTATTTCACCCGATAGCTGCTAACATCAGCTTGACTGTTAGTCCACTCCAGAGTGATACTGTTGTCTGTCTGGGATACAGCTTGCAGGTTCGTGGGTGCATCCAGGGCTAATAAAGTTCAATAAATTTATTAAATGTCATGTCAGGAGAATTTTTTCTGCTCAAAACCTTAGACTGATACAAAGACATTTAATTTATTATTTTGGCCATTATTTGGAATATGGCCGCTCCAATTTGCAGTTTGCAAACACATGTATGCACAACAACAAGTGGAGTGGCAACAAAAAGCAGACACAATTTAATACACTAAATTCAAAATGACACAACATGTTTGTCAATCAACAAAAAAACCCCAAAAAAAACAGAATTAGCACCCCATGGTTATGTGCCTTCGCGAACCAGTCAAGTTGCAATTACAGTTTACATCTATATCTGTCCAGACTCATATGTAGCCATGACAGTTGACTTTGCTTTATGCTTTAAATAGGATATGGATGTTGCTGCACAGAAGCTACAAATTTGAAAACATGGATGCTTTAACCACATCTTCAACTGAGCAGAACAGAAGATCTACACAATCAGCACAGTTTCAAGGTGGACACCCGAGATTAGTGACACTAACTCAGTATCTGACCAGATGTCTCCCCTTCTGCGCCTGATGTTGAATGAAGGCCAAGTGTTTCTGCAGAACATTTTGATGAAATGTCATCACTTCATCATTTTATTCTATTAGACATTTTTGTGATATTTTTTCATAATTAGCATATGGATGCTTGAGTTTGTCAGCTTGTCAGGCGGGGATAAATGGTGCATTTGTTGACTATTTTCAGCAGTGGATTCATCCACATTTGGTGCTCTTTGTGGAAGCAGGGTGGTGTATGTGGGGTTAAGTCAAAATAAACTACAGTGTGTTTGTGGTAATAAAGGAACATGTCACCCCGTGCAACAGTGCAGCTCACTGACATGCTTTTGACAACAATGGAGCTGTAGGTCACAGAGGAGGCTTTGATTCACAGAAAATACTTGTAAGTTGATATATTTATGGTTTTGGTCTTTTCATGGGATTTGTCGACAATATGGGAAAACAGAATATGCAATACAAACATACACTACATGCACCTTTAAAATAAATAAAATATGAATTGGCAGTTCCTGCCATTGTAGGCCTACCTGTAGTGAATGTGGAGGTGGCAGGGTCACTGGTGAGCTCTCCGCTCCTGGAGATAAGCGACACCTTGTACTCAGTGTCTGGCCTCAGACCATCGATGCTGTACTGCTTGTCTTGGGGGGGAATCTCCACGCTGGTTTCATCCGAGGGGTCAGAGCTGGGCCCATAAATCATAGTGAGTCTGTCCATAGGAACCACGGGCTGAGACCAGCTAACCAAGGCTGAGGAGTCGGTCACGTCCTTCACCTCCGGCTGCCGAGGGCCATCAATCTCTGGGGTGATGTGAGAGAGGCAACAGTGAGGGAGGGAAAAGATGCATGAGAAATTACTTCCTCTTCACTGTGATCTAATTATTCAGACCAAAGGCCTGACTCTCTATAAGAACTAGAATTACCACGTAGCAGTTGTCTGCCTCCACAAACCAGTCAAGTTGCAGTTAAAGTTGCATCCATGTCTGTCCAGACTCAATGCTTCATGTATGGATGTTGTTGCAAAGAAGCTACAAATGCTAAAACATGGACGCTTCACACACATCTTTAACCTGGCAGCACGGGAGATCTATACAGTTTGCATAGTTTCAAGGTGGACACCCATGATAAGTTTCATCTATTGTATTTGACCAAATGTCTCCCCTTCTGTTCCTGAGTTATGGCAATGAATAATGGCCAGAAAAGTGTTTATGTAGGACATTATGACATCATCATGAAGTTGACCTTTGACCTTTTAAATATAAAAGGTCAACACTTCATCATTTTATCCTATTAGACATTTGTGTGAAATTGTCATAATTAACACATGAAATCTTGAATTATGGCCAAAAACATAGTTAGTGAGGTCACAGTGACCTTGACCTTTGACCAACAAAATCTAATCAGTTCATCATTGAGTCCAAATTGACATTTTTACCAAATTTGGGGAAATTCTCTCAAGGCGTTCTTGAGATATTGCGTTCACAAAAATGAAACGATAGTAAGGTCACAGTGATCTTGACCATTGACCTACAAAATCTGATCAGTTCGTTATTGAGTCCAACAGGATGATTGCGCCAAATCTGAAGAAACTCGTACTCATACTTGTCGTTCTCCGCTTATCCGGGTCGCAGGGGCAGCAGCTTCAGCAAAGAAGCCCAGACAGTCCTCTCCCCAGCCACTTCCGTCAGCTCTTCCAAGAGAACCCCGAGGCGTTCCCAGGCCAGCCAGGCGATGTAATCCCTCCAGCGTGTCCTGGGGCGGCCCCGAGGTCTCCTCCCGGTTGGACATGCCCGAAACACCTCCCAGGCGAGGCATCCGGAAGGCATCCTTACCAGATGCTCGAACCACCTTAACTGGCTCCTCTTGATGTGGAGGAGCAGCGGCTCTACTCCGAGTCCCTCCCGGATATCCGAGCTCCTCACCCTATCTCTAAGGCTGAGCCCAGCCACCCTGCGGAGGAAACTCATTTCGGCCGCTTGTACTCGCGCTCTCGTTCTTTTGGTCACTACCCAGAGCTCGTGACCATAGGTGAGGGTTGGAACGTAGATCGACCGGTAAATCGAGAGCTTCACTTTCTGGCTAAGCTCCCTTTTCACCACAATGGACCGGTTAAGCGCCTGCATCACTGCTGGCGCCGCCCCAATCCGCCTGTCAATCTCCCGCTCCATCCTACCCTCACTTGTGAACAAGATCCCGAGATACTTAAACTCCTCCACCTGAGGCAGGACCCCCCCCTCGACCTGGAGTGGGCAATCCACCCGTTTCCAGCTGAGGACCATGGCCTCAGACTTGGAGGTGCTGATTTTCATCCCAGCCGCTTCACACTCGGCTGCGAACCGTCCCAGCAAGAGTTGGAGGTCCCTGTTCGATGGGGCTAGGAGGACCATGTTATCCGCAAAAAGCAGGGACGAGATCCTCCCATCACCGAACCTGACACCCTCCACCACTCGGCTGCGCCTAGAAATTCTGTCCATGAAAGTTATGAACAGAACCGGTGACAAAGGGCAGCTCTGGTGGAGTCCAACTGTCACCGGGAACAGGTCCGACTTACTGCTGGCCACGTGAACCAGACTCGCGCTCCTTCAGTACAGGGACTGGATGGCCCTTAGCAAGGGGCCACCAACCCCATACTCCCAGAGCACCCCCCACAGGATGCCCCTGGGGACATGGTCATAAGCCTTCTCCAAATCCACAAAACACATGTGGACTGGTTGGGCGAACTCCCATGCCCCTTCCAGCACCCTGGTGAGGGTAAAGAGCTGGTCCACGGTTCCGCGTCCGGGATGAAAACCACATTGCTCCTCCTCAATCTGAGCTTCAACTATTGACCGGACCCTCTTCTCCAGCACCCTAGAGTAGACCTTACCGGGTAGACTGAGGAGTGTGTTCCCCCTGTAGTTGGAACACACCCTCTGGTCCCCTTTCTTGGAGATGGGGACCACTACCCCGGTCTGCCACTCCAGAGGCACTGCCCCCGATGTCCACGCAATGTTGCAGAGGCATGTCAACCAGGACAACCCTACAATATCCAGAGCCTTGAGATATCCAGGGCGAATCTCATCCACCCCCGGGGCTCCGCCGCCGCAGAGTTGCTTCACTACCTCGGTGACTTCTGCCCCAGAAATTGGATGACCCGCCCCCAAGACCTCCGGCTCTGTTTCCTCACTGGAATACGTGTTGGTGGGATTGAGGAGCTCCTCAAAGTATTCCTTCCACTGCCTGACAATGTCCCCAGTTGACGTCAGCAGGTCCCCACCCCCACTGTAAACAGTGTGAGCAAGTTGCCGCCTTCCCCCCCCTGAGGCACCGGACGGTTTGATCATTAGTCTTTCTCCATGGCCTAACCGAACTCCTTCCATGCCCCAGTTTTTGCCTCCGCGACTGCCGCTGCTGCACTCCGCTTGGCCCACTGGTACCCGCCAGCTGCTTCTGGAGACCCACAGACCAACCATGCCCTGTAGACCTCCTTCTTCAGCCTGACAGCTCCCCTAACCTCTGGTGTCCACCAGCGGGTTCGGGGATTACCGCCGTGACTGGCCCCAGCGGCCTTGCGGCCACAGCTCGCAACCGCCACCTCGACAATGGCAGAGCGGAACAAGGCCCATTCGGACTCAGTGTCCCCCTCTGCCCTCGGGACGTGGTCGAAGCTCTCCTGGAGGTGAGAGTTGAAGATCATCTTGACAGGTTCTTCCGCCAGGCGTTCCCAGCAGACCCTCACTGCTCGTTTGGGCCTGCCAGGTCTGCGCAGCGTCCTCCCCTGCCACCTGATCCAACTAACCACCAGGTGGTGATCAGTTGACAGCTCTGCTCCTCTCTTCACCCGAGTGTCCAGAACATATGGCCGCAGGTCGATACGACTACAAAGTCAATCATTGACCTGTGACCTAGGCTATCCTGGTGCCACGTGCACTGATGGACATCCTTATGTCCGAACATGGTGTTAGTTATGGCCAAACTGCGACCCGCACAAAAGTCCAATAACTGAACACCACTCGAGTTCAGATCAGGCAGGCTGTTCCTCCCAGTCACGCCCCTCCAGGTCCTGCTGTCATTGCCCATGTGAGTGTTGAAGTCCCCCAGCAGAACAATGGAGTCCCCGGTCGGGGCACTGTCCAGCACCTGTCCCAGGGACTCCAAAAAGGGCGGGTACTCTGAACTGCTGTTCGGCGCATAAGCGCAGACAATAGTCAGGACCTGTTCCCCGACCCGAAGGCGTAGGGAAGCAACCCCTTCGTCTACTGGGGTGAACCCCAACATACAGGCAGAGAGTCTGGGGGCTATCAGAAAGCCCACCCCAGCCCTCCGCCTCTCACCCCGAGCAACTCCAGCAAAGGAGAGAGTCCAACCCCTCTCAAGGACTTGGGTTCCAGAGCCGGAACTATGTGTCGAGGTGAGGCTGACTACATCTAGCTGGTAACGCTAAACCTCTTCCACAAGCTCCGGCTCCTTCCCCGCCAGAGAGGTGACATTCCATGTCCCAAGAGCCAACTTCCGTAGCCGAGGATCGGACCACCAAGGTCCCCGCCTTGGTCTGCTGCCCGATCCACAATGCACCACTCCCTTCTGGATCCCTCTGCGGGTGGTGGGCCTGCAGGGGGACGAGCCCATGTAGACCCCATGGGCAAAGGCCCGGCCACCAGGCGCTCGCCCACAGGCCCCAACCCCAGGCCTGGCTCCAGGGCGGGGCCCCGGTAACCTTCCGGGATGGGTACACGTTCTCCTGTTGTTTCTTCCATCATGAAGGGTCTTCTGAACCGTTCTTTATCTGACCCTTCGCCCAGAACCAATCTGCCATGGGAAACCCTACTGTTGGGATTCACAGGACCACAGATGTTTTGTCATTTGGTAAGACTCTAAACTGGAGATTTAAAGGCTTTTTCCTCTGCATGCTCTTTGTCTTCAAACAAAGAGAGCTAGGTGACACCCATCTCCACAGAAGGTCTCACCTCACACCTCAGTGAGACACAAGTCTCACAACTTGATTGGACAGGACTTTTACAGTGACATGTGACTCTGTGATGTCACAGGCCTGCAAAGATCTGCTCCCTTCCAACAGATCTCTCTCTCTTGCTCCAGCTGTTCAACAGCTGCACACCTCTTTCTGGCTGGGCCTGGAACAGCACAGAGGCCCAGACCCTTGCTCCATTGCCCCAAACCACTAAAGGGAGGGCAATGGATCATAGACTCTCTTGCAAACACAAGGTTTGCAACTAGCTTTCCAGCAACAAGGAACTAAGTGAATTAGCACCCAGTGTCTAACTCTGCTAAACCCTGAGCGACCAGCTTCCTCTGAGTTTCACCTTTGGAAAAAAGGACCCAACAAAGGACCCAGAAGAACCATCTTCCCAGCCTTCTTTTGCCGGCTAACAAAGCAGCACACCACCAAGTGACTCTCCCATCCAGTCAAGGATCGGTAATGTAACAACTGGGTATAGCTTATCACAGCTTTAAGGCTAAGCAAGACTGTTTAACTTGTTGTATGTGATTTGATGCTGTTTACTGAGTTATTGTTGTGATTGTTTGCAGTTAGGTCATTGATTAGTTGGCTTCGCCAAAGCTAAGTGTTTAGTTTGCTAATACTGCTCACAAACAGATTCTTGCACACAACTAAACAACCTCTGCACTAATCCAGACCGTTTGCAACACAAATCACAGTCACATAGACTCATTAACAAATAGGCTTTCAACAGAGCTACACCCAAACAGGCATCTCAAAGTTCCCGCTTCTTTTCCTTGGTCTTTGTCCTGACCACACAGTCAGACAAACACCTCCCCCGACCTAAAGCTAGCCTTGATTCGGCCATTTTGGTAGTTCTCTGTTGTCAGCCATCTTGTTTTGTAGACCAAACAGCTCCTTCATCACCACACCCGCCTTTGTCTTTCTCTTTTCTCTCTCTCTCTCTCACACACACACACACACACACACACACACACACACAGCAAGATTGTATATAGTTAGTTAGTTAGAATTTGTGTGTTTTGGTTTGCTTTGCTAGTTTGTGAATAAATATAATTCTTTGGAATCATACCTGCCGTCTGTTTAATGTTGCACAAGAGTGAATGTCAACCTCTGCTGCGTCGAGAACTCCGAAATCCTTCAGGCATTACCGTTAATTTTGGTTGTTGTCATTAATTTAATTATTAATCAAACTCCAAATTAATAGTTTAGCCTATTTTATGAGACTGATATCTTTAACTGGCTATCATTTTTCCCTTTACGGGAATGGTGCACCACGAGGTGATTTAATGTTAATTAAGTCACATTATTTAACATAATTATTAATTATTAATAATAATTATTAATTATTTCCGATAGCCAATTAAATCCCAACATTTTGGTGCCTCCGTGTGAAGCCCGAATTTATGTTCCCAACGTTTTTGGTGCCTCCGTGTGAAGCCTAATGTGTTGACCCCAACTCTACCAGGGGCAAAATGCCCCTGACAGCATAGCTCCTAGGGTCATTAGGGCACTCAAACTCCTCCACCACGATAAGGTGACGGTTGACGGTGACGGAAGAAACTCCTTCAAGGTATTCTTAAGATTTCTCCTTTAGGGGTGGCAGTAGCTCAGTCCATAGGGACCTGGGTTGGGAATCGGAGGGTCGCCTGTTCAAGTCCCCATCTGGACCAAAATATGGAGCGTGGACTGGTAGCTGGAGAGGTGCCAGTTCATCATCACCCCCCAACCACTCGGAGCGCCTCGGAGCCCCACTCTGACATCTCTCCACTTAGTGCATGTATAGGTCCTGTTTGTGCATGTGTGTGTTTGGACCTGTGTGTAATTGACAACAGAGTAAAAAAATTGAATTTCCCCTCGGGGATTAATAAAGTATATAAAATTAAAAAAATTAAATTAAAATTTACAAGAATAGGACGGACAGCCCATCTACAGCCTCACAGAGCTCTCAGTCTTATTCCTTAAAAATTATTCATGGAATGGAAACTGAATTAAAATGAATTGAATTTCCAAGCAAGCTGTTTCTCCCTGCTTCCAGTCTTTATGCTCTGCTAAGCTTATCTGCTCCTGGCGTCATATTTAGCCCACAGATATAAGTGAACCATCGATGCAATTCTCCTTATGCAATTAGTGTATTTCCTTAAATGTTGCACTATTCCTTTAAGTTTTTAAACAGCAAAGTTATTCTCAACTATATCAATGATTTAATGTGTCTCAGTAGGAATGATTTAGTTTCTAATACAACACATAGTCTGAGTCTACATTGGTTTGGGACCAATATGTTTTTTAGCCTTTCTACATAAAACAGCATGTAAGTTTCAACTTGGCTCTCTTATAAGACAAAGCAATACTTGGATCAACACAGGAAAGGCTTTTATTAAATGTAATGTGATTCCCTTTCACTCAGATGTTATGTTTACAATCTGATCATTCTCCTGTGTTTACATGTGGAGGAAATATCTCTTCTCCGTGTTTGGGAGCCGTGCTGAAAGGACCTCTGGGGGTAAAAAGGGTACGAAAGGTTTAACTTCTCTTCTATCATTCATGTCTGTGAGCTGCCTCTAGTTTCAGCCTACACAAATAAATGACATCAGGAATAAAACTGCGCAATACCCAGGGAAGCCATCGACACCCACTTGTAAACTAAATGGCTTTTCCATGCACAATGAAAGTTGTTTAGCCTGGCATTCCAGATCGATTGCATAAGCAACTGGACGTTTTTCAACAACATAATGTATGGAGTAAAACTGCAATAAAAGTTTCAGTAAGCAGAGGACAAGAGCTAAGAGTAAGATTTAGTGAAAGTTAAAAAAAACTATTACATGGCCATGCTAGGATGAGATGCCATGTGTTTGAGTTATTAGTCTTTAGGTTAAAATCTGTTAGATGGAACTATGGAGAGCCAGCAGGGATTTCCTGTTATTACTCTTCTTTTCATTATGGAATTTCACTCTTTGACATTAATGCATTTTTTTTTACTCTGTGCTCAAGTGAAGTAAAAATACCAAATTGCTAATAGCTGCCAGATGGAGCAGGAAATGACACAATCGTACCATCTGAACTCTTCTTTGGTACAAAGTGGATGATTTGAAACATCTGAGTTTACTCTAAATAAATGTTTGTTTACAGCCTGAGACTTACTGGTAGTGACTTTTTTGGTTGTTTGGGGTCCTCTGGTGTTGTTCTTGATGATGTTAAGAGAGACTTCATACTCCTGTCCTGGACCAAGGCCTGACTGGAGAAACTGGTGTTGAGATGGTGGAAGCATGCTCACGACTTTTCCATTTTCTTCTTTCTGTAAGGACACAAAACACACAATCTAATGTAGAATACCACTGTGAAAAATTCAGATTAACACACACTGACTGCAGTTGCCTTAATCACTCCACAAAGCCAAGTTTATATCCAACTGGTCAGTATTTAGATTCCTCTGGTGCCAGAATATTTTAACGAGTTCAAGCTAATTTTATTTGAACTTAAAGGGACAGTTGACCTCAAAATCAAAAATACATATTTTTCCTCTTACCTGTAGTGCTATTTATCAGTCTAGATTGTTTTGGTGTGAGTTGCCAAGTGTTGGAGATATCAGCTGTAGAGATGTCTGCCTTCTCTCCACTTTAATGGAACTAGATGGCACCCAGCTTGTGGTGCTCAAAGTGCCAAGTAAGTACATTTGAAAAACTTAACAGTAATGTCTCTTTTTCCAGAAATCATGATCTGGTTACTCAAGATAACTCTGACCTGGATGACCCAAGATCAACAGTAGGAACTTCTTTCTAACAAACTACACCCACCAGTCATATCACACCAAACTCCAAGAAAAAAACTAAATTGATAAATAGCACTTACAGGTAAGAGAGAAAATATGTATTTTTGATTTTGTGGTAAACTTTCCCTTTCAAGAAATAGTTCAACATTTTGGGAAAAACACTTATTTGCTTGCTTGTCAAGAGTTAGAGGAGAAGATCAATACCACTGACATATCCATATGTAAATAATCATTAATTCAATCATTCAAACCAACTGCAGCATGACTACAGTGAAAAGCAGTCGGCTAGCCAGCAGGATACACACATGTACTCATGTACATGCAGCCGGACCGGCTTACCAAAACAAAGTACAGAGTAGCTCATTTTACAACACACACAGATGGAGCCTGACTTCATTCTCTGTTCAGGATGCCATTATTCCACTATCTTTTCATAGCAAATAGTGTTTTGCTGCTATATTAATGCGCTAAATGTCACACACAGCTCTTTCAAAGTTACATAAAAATATTGTTTTATTAGAGTAAAGGCTTGGTAATGGGAATAAAGACAGTATCTTCTCACTGTGTTGGCATATGGTTGAATTTTAGATGATCTCTCCAGCTGTGAGATGTGTAACATTTCAGTTAAAAACAGGAAAATAATTACAGTTTCATTCAGTGCTGCATACAATAAAGTGAGCACTGACGTTGATCTGATCTATGTATGCAAGACACAGCTGCTGTCAGTTTACACAGCATAGGGAAATGTTAAGAGATGCAGTAAACTAAATCACACAGCCAAATATCAAAACTAACATGATGGTCAGGAAATGACATTCATATTTAGAAATGGGTCAAAACTTTGCAGAAAGTGCAAAATTTAAAAGAGGCCTCCCCTCCGACTTATCAGCTGGCACAGTTATTTCTTCTGAAAGACTTACTGGCTGGGATTGGAAGCAGCAGATTTACCCGCAGTTCTATGACATCCAGACTTGCCCTCACTGAGGTTTTTTTTTCCATATGTCAAAGCAATTTTAATGGTGAGCACTAAAATAAATCCATGTTTTGCTGAGACTCCCAATAAGCTGGCATAGCTTTTATCACCTCTCACTTTTTCCCCGTCACTTATATAATAAAATCCTGGGCAAGCCTTCAAAAGCGATGGGCAGACTGACCGTGTTGCGGAAATAGATCTCCCAGCCATCAAAGGCGATGTCCAGCTGGTCCCACACCACCTCCACTGAGGTCTCTCTCACTGATTTGAACCTTAAACCCTCTGGCTGTGGAAGCTCTGCAGGGATGGAAACAAAAATAATCACTGACAGCATGGCCACATAAACTTTTTTCTTTGGGCATTCAGAGTGGTGGCATGTAACTAAGTACATTCCCTCAGGTACTTCACTAAAGTACAATTTTGAGGTAGTCTAGGCACTCCAAAATATAAGGCACACTATCAACGGGGAAGGAAATGTCACAAAGGCCTTTATTGTAGTGGCTAAATCATTAAAAAAGCCAGCATGTTACGACCACTTTAGGTCTTCTTTAGGGACCTTTTAAATATTTCCATCCTCATTGATATTTTATTTTCGAGTGCTTGGATTGAATTCCGGTTCATCCTGTTTTTTTCCCCATTTTCCAAGAGCACCTGACACAGTTTTGATCTACATATGAATATACAGAGCAACTAGTCATCTCTTTTTCCTACAATTTTGAGTATCTTGGACTTCAGTATTTCAATTTTCTGCAAGGCTAAACTTCACTCCACTACATTTTGGGAAATTTTAGGGAAATACTGCATTTTTGCATTTATTTGACAACTTTAGTTACAAGTTACTTTGCAGATTCAGATTAAAGTTGTAGTTGGTAACTTATATTTATATTTACTGAAACTGTCACTACTTTCATATGTCTCTGCCTACTCTGTTGCCTTGTAGTGATTGTAATGGCCTTACTGCACATGGCCAAAAACAACCAAACAGGGCCGAGGAGTCTTGTTGAGCGGCTGTCAATCACGTCAGTCACTGCTCATGAACTGGGAATCATGAATCAGGATTGTGTCATTGCACTGCCTATATCTGACCTCAGATGTTCTCAGAAATATTTTAGTGCACTGTTTAGCTGTAAAATGAGAAATTTGTGATCCGACTGCCGTTTTGGAAAGAGTTGACCAAAGTAACAAACACGGCTCTCCATCCAGGGCAAACTTTCTCATTTTACAGCAAAACAGTGCACTAAAATATAAAAACATTTAAGGCAAGAAATAGGCAATGCAGTAACACAATCTTGATTCATATTTGATCAGCGCTGCCCAGTTTGACAGCGGTTCATTAGAAACCCCTTCACTGTGATTGGTTGTTTTCTGTGTGTGCTGCAGTCTGATTCTAGCGAATGCCATTAGAAGTGGTAGGAAAAAGAAGGACATGATTTTTTTATAAGCCTTTTTTGCACAAAAATTGCACCATAGGGCCACTACGAAGTCCCCCCGTATGCCGTGTTTGCATTTTTACACACAGCCAAATGATGTCGCCATTATTTCACTCCATTGTGTGATTTTAGACAGCTGCCAGCATCACTGAAGCAAAAGAGACATGAAAGGTGTCACATGTAAAACAACAGCATCAGCCTTTAATGTTACATATAATATACACGTCAGCAGCACTTTCTAAACAATACCAATGGCAATAACAATCATTTACTGTCTCAGTTACACAGTGGTTGATCTTGTCCTCTGCTCAGAAGGTAAGGAGCGCCTGGACCTCATTGTTTTCCCAATTTGCGGACATTTTCAGACGCTGTACTTCTTATTTGAATTAGCTGCTAACTGCTATCAGCTACTTTATAAATCTCTGTGTGATGAGTGGCACACATAACACATTGTCAAAACGTCACACCAGTCCTGTCCATGGTGCCATCCTGGCCACTGTCCCTTTTACATGAAGATTGTTTTGGTACTGTTATTACCTCCTCTGTTGGCTTAAAGGTGAGACAACTCTGTCCCCTCGTTCTGTGATTGTACCTTTTATACAGGATGTCGAGGCGGAAAAATAGCGTGAATTTCCTACCTTAAACAGGCCATGTGAAGGGAGCAACAGACTATCGGTCAAATGTATTTCATTAAGAATATAGTGACAATTTTACCAAATATGACAAGATTATGTTTAGAGAAGTTACCAACTTTAGCTTCAATAATACAAAAATAATGCGCAAATAAATGATGACGAATACCAAGCAGTATAAAAAGTACTTGAAATGAGCTCTACCTTGATAAGCTGCAAAATTAAAGTGATAAACACATTAAAGCATCAATAATTATAATCCAATAATATAATGAACACTGTAAGAAAATGGGACATTCTGCAAAATGAATACTTTTGCATTTGGTACATTTTAGTTTATCTGGAAGCCAATACTTTTGTCTTTTTACTTGTAAAAGAGTATTTTCACACTGGTATTGTTACATTTACTCAAGTAAAAGTTTTGAGCACTTTTTCCATCACTGGGTATTCACAACAAAATAGCAAGCAGATGTCTGTATTGTACCTGTAGCCACCCTTGCGCTGACAGGGACACTCCTCTTGTTGCTCAGAACAGCGTAGACATTGATGAAGTACTCAATGCCAGGCTCAAGCTCTTTGACGGTAGCTGAAGTTTTGTCTCCTGTCACTGTGAACTCCATCTGAAGACCACCTGGTTTGGTGGGTACGTACGTCACAAGGTACTCTGTCACCAACATCTCATTGTTCCAGCTCAGGTCCACCGTGTCACCAGTGACTTCGCCAACGGTAAGGTCCTTTGGAGGAGACACTGGGGAAAAAACGGATGCAAAAAAGCAGTTCTGAGGATGCTGTCTTAAAGAGTTTCTCATTCCCTCAATCACAGAGAATCCACCACACAGACAGAGCTAATGCAAACTCCAGAGCCACATCTGGCTGTGGTGTGAAGAAGTGCCAAAAAAAGTGCAAACACAGTGCAGACAACGGCAACACACAAACCTAAAACCTCTTTTATATTCACTGAAATATTTTCTCTCAAGATGGTGGTGAGTGAATTTTGAGAATAGGAGGAAATTACATCATCCTGGATTTGATTTCACAGTACAGCTAGTTAACACATGGAAAATTTCAGGATGTGTGAACTGCCAAATCCTTCTTTTGTGTGTTTCTACCCTGAACTGAGCAGCTACTTACCTTCTGAGCAGTCTTCTCCAATGTATCCCTCATCACAGACGCACTGACCGTTCACACAGCGGCCTTTCTCCTGGCAGTTGTTGAGGCAGCTTAGCTCTGCACAGCTTTCCCCTTCATATCCACTCTCACATGAGCACCTTCCATTGATGCAGCGCCCCCTGTTGTTGCAGTTACCTGGACAGGCGTGCACAGAGCAGTCATCTCCTGAGTAGCCTTCCTGACAGATGCACTTGCCGTTGACACAGTAACCACGGGCCAAGCAATCATTTGGACACGCTTTCTGACTGCAGTCCTCCCCAGAGAAGCCTTCGTCACAAACACACTGCCCATCAATGCACCGGCCACGGTTTCTGCAGTTGTTGGGGCAGCTCAGTTGGGCGCAGTCCTCACCGGTGAAGCCTGCATGACACACACAACGTCCCTCAATGCACTCGCCGCGGCCATAGCAGTTTGAGGGGCAGGTCCTGATGCTACAGTCCTCACCAGCGAAGCCTTCCTCACACACACACTGGCCGTTAACACAGCGCCCTCTGTGCTGGCAGCTGTTTGGACAGGAAAGCTCAGAGCAATCATCTCCTTGGAAACCAACATCGCAGTCACACTGTCCATTTATGCACTGGCCTCTGTTGTTACAGTTGTTCAGACAAGCTAACTGGCTGCAGTCTGCGCCTTGGTAGCCTGGATCGCAGATACACATCCCATTGAAGCACGTCCCTCTGCCGTTACAGTCGTTGAGGCAGGTGAGCCGTGAGCAGTCTTCTCCACTGAAGCCGGCAGCGCAGACACACTTGCCATCCACGCAGAAACCATTACCATGGCAGTTGTTGGTGCAGGTGCGTTGTCCACAGTCCTCTCCGGTGTAGCCCTCATCGCAATAGCAGGTGCCATTCATGCAGCGTCCACGGTCGTAGCAGTCTTTGGGGCAGATGAGTTCAGAGCAGTCTGAGCCAGTCCAGGGTTCATCACACACACAGTCTCCATCATCACAGTGACCGCGGCCTTGGCAGTTGTTGAGGCACTTGGTTTGAGAGCAGTCTTCGCCGAAGAAACCATCTGAGCAGATGCAAACACCACCCACACACTGGCCGTACGCTCCGCAGTCCACAGGGCAGACCTCGAGTGTGCAGTCTTCTCCGGTGAAGCCTTTGAAGCACACACACTTTCCGTCAACGCAGCGGCCCCGGTTCTGGCACTTATTGGGACACTCAGGTTCAGAGCAGTTGGGTCCCTTCCAGCCAGGCTCGCACACGCAGCCACAGGTTTCAGTGCTGTAGTTTCCATGACCATTGCAGTAAGGTTTGGTTCCCACCGCACCTTTAATAAGAAAGTAAAGACACTGTTTTACCAATTTAATTAGAAAGTTTTGTTGAATATGATCTATGTGGTATTAAATTATTTTTGTAATACAGTAATGTCAGTTTTGGTTTTTTTCAAATACGTCATCTTGAAAATTTCCGCCACTAAAGCAACAGCTTATTCGTGGTATTGGGAGTTAACAGAGAAAATTGATATTACTTTCAAGTCTTGAGAGTGATATCAAAATAAGCGAAAAAGCTTATTTCCCTTAATGTCAGTCTCTTCCTTTGAAGGTCCAGTGTGTAAGATTTAGGGGAATTTAGAGGAATCTAGCAGTCAGGATTACAGATTGCGACTAGAATTCCTTCAGCGTTCATTGTTTAGGAGGTTTTCACCAGGACCTGAAGTATGCACAGAGGTCTCTTCCTCTCTAAAACAAATGCGCCCAGTGATTAAAACCCATAAAACACTTAACAGAGGCAGTTTCACATTGTAAATCAGCGTTTCTCCTTCCCTGTTTGGCACATTGCAGATGGCCCAATGCTGTTTGGCATGCAGAACACAGGCCGCTAACCTAGCACCTGCTAATCTGTGCTCACCTTTTTACACTGATAACTTAAGATCCAGATGTTCAGGATGGTATTTACTGGGAGCCAAATTATTTGCAGAGGCCTCTCCCTCTCCAAAAGAAATGGACCAGCTGATGAAAAAAAGCATTTTTTTTCGTCAAATAAATTAGTGTTTTTTTGATGCTGCTCGTCACTGATTGGCGGCTAACTATGCTGACCAATGCAAAAATGCAAATGGAATCTAGAGTCAGTATTTGGTTTGTCCAATCTAGGCTACTGTGGAAACAGTGCCATATGGCCATCTCCGTAGATGACAACCCGCTCCCTGTGTAGATATAAATGGTGCATTTTAAGGTAACAAAAACACTTCAGGTAATATTACACTAAAGAAAACATACGTATTATATTATATCCCATTTCTGTCAATATATCCCCCTAAATCCTACACACTGGAGCTTTAAGAGTGCATCATTCAGCTTATTTTAGCAACTACTAGAGAAAAAGACTTCCTACGTTCATTGATATTCAGCGACTATATGTCATGGCATTTGAGCCATATAAAGCCCCATTCAAACTGGAGAGTTGTTGGGAGTATTACACACCCACACTGAATTCCTTCACTCCTCAACAGATGAATGGAACAGATGTGCTATGTGATATTCTTAGTGCAACACTTCACAATGCAATTTTAGAGAAATATTTAACTGTACTGGCTGTAATCTACATACCAGACACAGCATGACAAAAAGACGCCTACCTGTGACCTGTGCACTGCAGCAGGGTCCGTCACCATTGCACTGATCTCTCAATGCTGAAACTTCTCCCTCAAGCATCTCCAGCCGGCTCATGAGGTCTTTCAGGCCGGGCAGGTTGTCACTACACCCACAGGCCTGCCGAGGTATGTTGATGCGGTGGGTAAAGAGGATCTGGTTCTCCCCATCCAGGGTGTGCTCGGTGGTGTGATGGCCTGAAGAGACTGCTGTATCTTTAGGATGGAGCTGCGTGCTATCTGGAGCATCCAGGTCCACCGAGCACAGGGAACTGGCAGGAACATTGATGTTATAGACGTGGTTGAAAACTACAGGACGGTCCGCGCTCGGGAAGGTGATGTTATTTTCTTTAGGAGACTCCAGAGTCTGTCGCCGATGCCGTAGGATTTCCTTCACAAAGCCAGCATTTGATAAGCTGAGCAAAGCAGTCAGGAGGAGGCAGCAGCTCAGAACCCCTCGTCTACCCATGCTAGATGTGGAATGTGGATATAGTGAAATAAATATTTGTTTGAACCTCTGATTACAGGCCAATCCTCAGTAATGGTGAAGGTTCTGGAAAACAGAAAGAAAATGTTTTATCACACAAATGCAGTTTTGTTGTAAGAGATGAAATGAGCAGTCAAATTATTAGTCAATTGAGAGAAAAATAGCAACTATCTGGACCATTGATTAACTGTGTAAGGCATTCATCAATAAAAAATGGCAAACATTTAAGGGTCAAGGTTCTCAAATGTCAGTATGTGTTGCTTTGCTGACATGATAGTAAGCTGAATATTGTAGGGGTTTTGGACTGCAGGTCAGAGAAAAAAACATTCATTTTTTAAAAAGACATTTATTGGTGTAACCCTGTGCTCTAGGATATCAGATATCAACCGGCATATTTCCCTACTTTCTGATGTTTTATAGACCAAATTATTAATCGGCTAAAGCTGATATCATATATGATATCATTGAGCAAAATCACTTTGAGCATATTGTAAGTTGACTGAAAGAAATCTAGACCTTTACACCTCCTTGGTGTAAAGGTCTAGAATGTAACCTGTGACCGGAGACTTTGGCCAATCACAGGTCATTTCAGAGAGAGGGTGTTCCTATTGGCCTTTCCACAAATAAAGATGCACATCCCTTTGGTGAAAGTCTGATTCAGTAGTGGACAAAGTTGCTATTCCTTGAAAACAACTGCCGAACTGCAAAGCAACCCAAAAAAAGGAAGACGGACTTATCAAAAAGAGAATCTGACAATAAACAAAATGTGTCATTATCGGTGAAGCATTTCAGAGATGAAGAGAAAATGTTGCTAACAGTTTAGCCTTCTGCTAACCGGAGTTAAAGGCTCATAGCTGCTGATTCTTGTTCTTGTTTTTGGTTATGTAGCTAATGTTAAAAGAGTTTCAAATCACAGTTTGTCCTCTGCCTCACTCCCCACTGCTACAAACCACCTACTGAGAGGACAGCAGGCAGCAGCTCTGGAGATGGACCCTTCCAGAAGAATTGGGGAAGAATTGGGGCAGAAGGACCTTGGGGTGGCTAGCAACTAATTCTTGTCTTATTTGTGGTCTAAAACACAGATTTTTGCATAGCCCAGCTTTAATGGCTCATCACAATCCAGAAAGGTTGTGAAATGTTGTAGACAACAAACCAACTACAGCTTTAACACCAGTTATTTGGTGAATAGCTAAGGCAGAATTAATCTTAGTGGCTGAAATGTATCTTTTTCTTTTGGTGTGACAAGAAACTCACAAAAACATATGAAGAGTCTGAGAATCATTTACCTGCAGTGCACCTTACTGAACAATGGGCTACTATGAAGCTATGAAGGTTTTTCCCCCCACACTTTTTGGAAATTTTACTTCATTTTTCCAACTCCCAGTGCAACACTGCAACAATAACATTCAAATGTGTTCAATGGAACAAACAGCAGAGATCAGTCAGAGGTACCAGGATCCCTTCACACAAGTCTTTCTTATGAGTCACACTGATTATTTACTGTCTGTGCCACATTAGTACCTGAGTCACTGACTACCACAAACCACTGTGGGTACTGGGATCCAAACATGTAGTTAGTGTGGCGATGTAATTCATCTCTATGTGATATAGCTACAGTAAACAAACCACTGCTACTTTGCTAACTGTCTTTACATTTACAGAACTTTTAAAAGGTCAACAAAGGGAAAAAAAAGCCAGTCTTAAAAGCCCAGACTGATCACCACATCAGATTGAATTTACACTTGCTTCCTGTAGAGTTAACCAAATAAGAAGAGTGTAACAGGTATTTGAAAGAAATTATACAGTTTTACATGAAACAGAAATAATTGTCAGAGTATATCAATATACAAGGGTATACAGGGGGAAAACCCACGTCTTTTTCTGGCCATTTACAGTATACCCACCTATCAGCCAAAAAACCATTGGAATATTATATATGACAGTATACCCAGTTCTTCCTCAGTAACTTACCCATCTACCTAGAAGTACACCCACCTCATCAACTACCACTACACCACTGCACACACAAGACTCCTTTTCACCCACGATGACTTCATCAGCTGGACACTATGAACACTATAATTTGTGGGAACTAAACTAGAACTAATGACAAGCTTCTTCCTCTGCGTGGGAAAGCCTACTTGGATTGCACTGTGTTGAGTTTCCAAAGGAGCTGAGTAAGCAGCATACTGAAAATCAATAGAAAGACCCACAGAATAACTGACATACTGTATGTGTGCAATGGTCTGTTCCTCGCAGGGTGTTCATCCTCAGTTTCATGTGCACATCTGCTGCTATGTCTGGGAGGCCTGCAAACTTCTATAAAAGAGGGCTGCATCTCTGTAAGTGATGCAGGATTTTGTCCAGACTTTTTGATTGGTAGCAGCTGGCAGAAGCTTGCACATGCAAACCAATGAAAAATTATTTCCAGAGGGGCATCGTTCATGTAGTGATAGCTATGATAAACATGTGGTGCACCTGGATTCAGGTTCTCATGAAGACTTCTGGTAAGTTTTTATTGAGACAATGCTGTTACTTGGCTATCAGGTAATGAAAGTAGATGTTCAACAACGGTTCAGCTTTAGTGTTTGTTGCATCTTAATATAACCATGACTGCATCCACTTGATTTATGAATAAGACATTTAATACTCCAGATGTTCCACTCTCCACTCCACTCTGCACATAAATTAAAATTTACATTGCAGTCCACACCTATTAAAATGCAAAAAAAAAAGTGTGAGACACAAAGAAGCCTACATACTACTAGCTCCAGAACAAGACAAGAAGCACAAAGAAAAGAGCAGTAATGAAAAACAAGAATAAACAAAAACATGGAGAGAAACAGAGAAAAAATATATTAGGGTTGTGACATGAAGAAAGAAAAAAAAACATTCTTTATCCTAAAACAAAATCTGCTCAATCATTCAGCAACCAATCCAGATTTAGACCAATGTTTGCAAAGGGAAATGTTCCAAATATAAAAGGAAATTTCTCAATAGTATACCCACAGCTTTGCCTCATATTGCATTCCCAATATTAAAACTCTTCCTTGACCCCATACCACATGACTAATGTGGCGTTCATGGCATATCAGAGTTATCGTAATTATGTGTTACTGACTCGTAAATAGCATTTACGTCAACATCCCAGCTGTAATTACAACTGGGAAACTCTTACATAGTTGATTTGACACTCACTAAAGACGTGCCGGGAAAATAAACAAATATGATCACCTCACATGAGCCATACAGTGACGTACAATGTTATTAAACCCAAATTTAATATATTGTCAATCCACAGTATTTCACAGCAATCACGCTTCTGTTTTTAAACCTGGTATTAACATGTAACAGTGATCTGATCACAAGTGGACAGCTGAGACATATCGTTGTCCACACCTGTATCTATCATGCATCTTCAGTTGACCACTTATGTTCAGATTTGTTACCTCTAGGCTGGATTACTGTAACTCTCTATTATCAGGTAGCTCTAGTAAGTCCTTAAAAACTCTCCAGTTAATTCAGAATGCAGCAGCACGTGTACTAACAGGAACTAAGAAACGAGATCATATTTCCTGTTTTAGCTTCGCTGCACTGGCTCCCTGTAAAATCCAGCATTCAATTTAAAATCCTACTGTTAACTTATAAAGCTCTAAATGGTCAAGCTCCGTCATATCTTAGAGAGCTCATAGTGCCATATTATCCCACCAGAACACTGCGCTCTGAGAACGCAGGGTTACTCGTGGTCCCTAAAGTCTCCAAAAGTAGAACAGGAGCCAGAGCCTTCAGCTATCAGGCTCCTCTCCTGTGGAATCATCTTTCTGTTACGGTCCAGGAGGCAGACACCGTCTCCACATTTAAGACTAGACTTAAGACTTTCCTCTTTGATAAAGCTTATAGTTAGGGCTGGCTCAGGCTTGCCCTGTACCAGCCCCTAGTTAGGCTGACTTAGGCCTAGTCTGCCGGAGAACCCCCCTATAATACACCGGGCACCTTCTCTCCTTCTCTCTCTCTCTCTCTCGTATTCTATTACTGCATCTTGCTAACTCGGCCATTCTGGATGTCACTAACTTGGCTTCTTCTCCAGAGCCTTTGTGCTCCACTGTCTCTCAGATTAACTCATATCGCAGCGGTGCCTGGATAGTGTGACGTGTGTGGTTGTGCTGCTGCCGTGGTCCTGCCAGATGCCTCCTGCTGCTGCTGCCATCATTAGTCATTAGTCATACTTCTACTGTTATTATACACATAGGACTATTGTCACACATGTATACTGCCAGATATTAATACATACTTTCAACATATTGTACCACAGTAGCCAGAACTATAACTATAATATTATTACTTTCAATAATGTTGTTGTAAGCTACTGTCATTACCTGCATCTCTCTCTCTCTCTCTCTCTCTCTCTCTCTCTCTCTCTCTCTGTCTCATTGTGTCATGCGGATTACTGTTAATTTATTATGCTGATCTGTTCTGTACGACATCTATTGCACGTCTGTCCGTCCTGGAAGAGGGATCCCTCCTCAGTTGCTCTTCCTGAGGTTTCTACCGTTTTTTTTCCCCGTTAAAGGGTTTTTTTTGGGGAGTTTTTCCTTATCCGCTGCGAGGGTCCTAAGGACAGAGGGATGTTGTATGCTGTAAAGCCCTGTGAGGCAAATTGTGATTTGTGATATTGGGCTTTATAAATAAAATTGATTGACTGATTGATTGATCACTGCCTATGTCACTTAAACTAGTAGTTCAAAGGGCCCTACGCATAGCTATTATGTCCACACTTTCTGTACTTGCTCACCAAGTGTCACCCAAAGAACCACCATGTCCTTCATTAATGGCATATTTTTCTGTTACAAGCTTGTATTGTATTGGAAATATCATTACCTGGCTCTCCTCCTATTTAACTGGCAGGACATTCTCCGTCTCCCTTGGCAACCACAAATCTGGCAATTTTGACATCTATTGTGGGGTCCCACAAGGCTCAGTCCTGGGTCCATTACTATTTAACATCTATATGCTGCCACTTGGTTCCATCATACAGAAACACAATGTATCTTACCATTCATATGCAGATGATACAGAATTATATATTTCACTTTCTCATAATAACGTCGGCCCAATAAATGACCTGGTTAACTGCATCAGTGACATTAACATCATTAACATGGATGACCAAAAACTTTCTAAAATGAAACAAAGACAAAACTGAGATTCTTGTGGTGGGCGCAAAACATCAGAGGGAAGAGATCAGTCCTAAACTGATATCACTGTCTCTAAAACCCAAAGAGCAGGTCAGAAATCTAGGTGTTGTCATGGATCCAGACCTCAACTTCGTTCATTCTAACCGCTTCATCCTCTTGAGGGTCGCGGGGGCCTATCCCAGCTGACATTGGACAGGTCGCCAGACTATCGCAGGGCTGACACATAGAGACAGACAACCATTCACACTCACATTCACACGTACGGACAATTTAGAGTTATCAATTAACCTAGTCCCCAATCCGCATGTCTTTGGACTGTGGGAGGAAGCCGGAGTGCCTGGAGAGAACCCACGCTGACACGGGGAGAACATGCAAACTCCGCACAGAAGGGCTCCCACACCCGGGATTGAACCAGCAACCCTCTTGCTGTGAGGCAACAGTGCTAACCACTACACCACCGTGGCGCCCGACCTCAACTTTACAAGCCATATTACAAGTATAACAAGGACAGCATTTTACCACCTATAAAACATTTCCAAATGATCCATCCTGTCTCAGTCAGATGCTGAAAAACTGGTTCATGCTCTCATCTCCAGACTAGATTACTGTAACGCCCTTCTTACTGGACTCTCCAAAAAGGCTGTGGGACGGCTCCAACTTAATCAAAATGCTGCTGCCAGAGTACTCACTGGGACTAGAAAAACAGAACATATTACTCCCATACTCAAAACACTACACTGGCTTCGGATAAAATACAGAATTGATTTCAAAATACTCCTCACTATTTACAAAGCACTTAATGGTCTGGCTCCTCGATACATCTACATCTACACCTGCTCACAGCCTACATACCCCCCAGAACCTTCAGATCATCAGACACTGGTCTCCTGGTGCCCATGATCCAAAATAAATTTGTTGAAGGTGCATTCAGTCATTATGGCCCCACTCTCAGGAACAAAATGCCTGATGATCTGAGATTCTCTGCAACTGTGTCATCCTTTAGAGTCAAGCTTAGGACCTACCTGTTCTCCCAGGCCTATGAATAATGTGTGCCTCTGTCTGTCAACTTTATTATCTTGGTTAGTGGCAAAGACCAGCAGAACTGCAGTAAACATGTGTTAATGTGCGTCAACTCACTGTAGGAGAGATGAGAGAGCAAGTAATAGAATTGATAGTATCAATAGTGAGTAAAATGAGTATTGAAATCAAATATTCAGAAACGATATGTATAAATAAATCGATATTTTTGGCAATTTGCCTTTATGTACACTTCATAAGATATGTAGATAAATGCATCCAAGACCACCTCAGCAAGTGGTTAGAGTGATCACATCACAGTGCATCTTGGTGGTGGTTTACACCTGTATTTAGGCGTTGTGCATCTGTGATCAGATCACCCAAGACTCATGTTAATACCAGGTATAAAAAGGCTCTGAATATCATCCAGAATATCAGAGTCTCAGTAGACTTTTAAGTGACAAATTACAGTCACTTGTCCACTGTTCCACATGACTTGTTTTTGCTGTAAAGCTTATAGACAGGCAGGTTTGGGATTAATGGGCAGGTTGAGCCTGTGTGTATTCATCTTTGGTCCAAAATATGAGGGAGCTCTACACAGGTTGTGATGAATTTTCCTGTGAGGAATGCTTAAGATTTATATTTGAGGAAAAATCACTAAAACAGAAGCAGGAATCAAGAGACCACAGTGTGACAAGTCGCAGGCGTTTGGCCAACAGTCTTTGAATACAGCAAGTAAAATCAGATCAGAGGAGGTCTCTATGACGACTGGATGTTGTCCTCCACTTTTATTATATCCCCCTTTTTTGTTATCTCCGCCAGGCCTAAGCCTGGAGTGGATGATGTATTGACAGTGTGTTTGTGTGTGTATGCATGTGCATCTGTCTTCCTGTCTGCAGCTAATCTTACATAGTACCGGACCAATCAGCCTGATATTTCTCAAGCCCATTTATGACTGTATGCTCAACGATCTCTTGTGGTTTTGGTGATTCGCAATTTAGTGACAGTTCTATACCGTCATTGACTGCAGACTCCTCACTCCATTCAACTGGCTGTTAGAGGCTGAAAATGATCAAATCACATAGCAAACAACGACACATAACATCTATAGAAAAGTTTGGTCTCATTTTGAAATAGAGCATCTGCAGATTAATTCCATACCTAATAGGTATTGGGCGGTATCACAGTATTATGGTATACCAGGGTATTAAGAAATACAGACGGTGTGATTTTCAATACCGTTAAGTACAATTTAAGACCCTCCTCTTTCTATGAAACTCATACACAGATGCTGTATTAATGATGTATTATGTAGTGTAGCCTACATTATGTGCCACCAGAGGTCAGTCTCTGCTGGTGGAACAGGCAGCTAAGCTGGGCAACATAGCAGCTGCGAGAGGTGGGGATAACGTTAAACTGCTGGCTAGCAACGGCAGAGAGAGAGAGACAGCAGGGAAAAGCATCATATTTTCAAATCTACCTCAGTGAACTATGGGATTATTTCTACCAAACCAGAGCTGGTGATTGTTGGAACAGTGGACTAACTAACTAGATGACTAAAAAGGCTAAATAAGGCAGCTTTGGAGAGTTTTATTTTATTTCTGTCAAGTCTGAATGAAGTGTGTTTTACGATGAGTTAACAAGGCAATTAAGCTAACGTTAGTCTTAGTTCAGTGAAAGAAATAAACTTGAACTTAGAGGGTGTTCAGTTGTATTTCTCTGTTTAATAAGGACAATAAGTGTAGGAACATTACCTTAGCAAAGAGAGCTTGCAGAACATGCATGTAGCAATCTTGCTAACCTTTATTGTTTCCTTATCAAGTTTAAACAGTTAGGCGAACCCAGGACAATTGGTTACCATTACACTATTGCATGCATATTAAGTGGAAATCTGCCCTTTACTAGTTTGTTCTTGATTTAGTTATATTTGGATAACAAGCTACATGATGTGTTCTCTTAGTTGAATTGATGGGTATGGCACATATTTTCCATTACTGTCACCACAGTGCCTTTAAACCCCTCTCATCAATCCTCTTTTCTTTCCTCTACTGTCCTGACCTCTGATCCGACCTCTCTCTTTCTTCATGTCGCCCCCACACCAGCATTTTTTGCACCCCTTCACCTTCACATAGATATAAAACTGAGTTTGAGTTCCACAAGTCCTTGCACATCTGGTGTGTGGTAGGATAAAGGCAGGTTATGAGTGCTGTTGTAAATCTGAAAACTAGGTCTGTCAATATGTTTTTTTTTACCTCCTTCTAGAAGACTTTACAAGACACAAAGACTGATAATTTGCAGTCTCTGAGGTGAAGAATGAATCTATTAAAAATCCTAGGCACATGTTTCAGGTGAAGATTCTCGCGGTAGCTTCAAAAAGTGGTGCAATGTTGCTAGTCTGTATTTCCAAAATACCTCAAATATGATTTTTATACAAAATGTGATATTGTAGATGTGTGTTTAGTAAAAAGCCATAAATATATCATTCAAAGCAGACCAGGGGTTGACCAAGGACATCTAATTTGACTAGGGGACATGGGAAGACAATTTGGAGAGAAAATTTAAATAAATATAACCTGTTCACTAAGCTATAATCCAGAATTGCTGTAGCTTTAGTTCACTTCCCCCATGTTGGCAGCAAGAAGGGAACTTTCCCGCGTGGAAAAGAGAAACTGGGAATGTTGGCCCTGGACTGAGGACATCTGTTTTGCCTAGTCAAAGAAAGAAAAAAGGCACTGAGGCACTTGTCCTTTACCTTTAACAAAACTGAAAGTACCACTGCATGCATTATTTAATGTTTAATTTGTTGTCCCTGATCATCTCTGTGTGTGTAATCAGTCAGCTTCTGCTGATGAGACACAGACAGCAATGTCCTCATTTCACACTCATGAGAACAATACAAGTGCAGCATGTCTGCACACTTCTCTTATGGAAAACACTCGTGGCTGACAGCAACGTGTCAGAACTCTGGTCAGCATGAATCTGCTTGTTTGTTCGTCTGGGATATTTTTGCATTTTTTATTTGGCAAAGTCTGATTCTAATAGCATCTGGAACAGCTGGAAATCATCTCAAGAAAAAAGTACGCGTAATTTGACTAGTTACTGTAGCTGATACAATAACAGAAACTGCAACACCCCATTAGCAGATTTTAAATTTCCCCACTGTGGCACAGATATCCTGAAGTGGTCCTTTAAGAATAATAAACCTGAGCTTTATGTGTTCCCGCGTGAGTCTCAACAGGATGCAGACTTCAGTTTCAATTTGCAATTATGGGGTCTCTCCTCAATCAAGGAGAAAAAGCTTGAATATTTGTAATAAGATACTTTTTAGATTTTTTTGGAGCAGAAACAATTAATGGATCTATAGAAAATTAAACTATTTTGATAATTGGTGACTCGTTTCAGTCAGTTTTCAAGCAAAACATCTCCTGATTCCAGCTTCTCAGATGTCATGGTCTGCTGCTTGTCTCTGTCATATGTGTTAGTGAACTGAATATCCTCCAGTTTTGACAAATCATTCTACCTAAATATGCCACCTTGGCCTCTGGGAAATTATGAAGTACATTTTTTCAGAAATTATCACATTTCATTGACAGAATGGTTGATTAATAGGTCCCCTGTGGAGTTTTCCTACAAACAAACAAAAGTGTAAAGTGTATTTCCTTCTTCATTAAACATTTGTGAAGCTGGTATTTAAATTACCTAACATTCAGCATCGTTTACAACCATGTTCAGTAGCTTCCAGTCTTCTTTCCTGCTTTTGTCGGCACATTGCAGCACCTCTTGGCGTGTTACTGCCACCTATTGATCAGTAGAATAAAGTGACACCACTGGTGGGACTGTGTATCGCGTTACCTACATGAGATTAACAAAACAAGGACCCCCTCATAGAAATAGTTCCATTATACCACCAGAGGTCTAAACCTCCACAGGGAGCCTCTAACGTGCTGAGAAAATAATCTAATAAATTATGGATACTGACAATAGTTGTTACTTGCAGCCCTTGTCCACAGCTTTGATACTCATTGTAAAGCAGCTAGTTTTTGCTCATCATACATATGTGCATTTAATGCTGTGTAGGATATCAGAAGATAGCCCTCGACTGGTTAATGACCAAGCAAATAAGAGCAGATTTTAATTAGCTGAGAATTCCACTACTTACAAAACAGCCATCTGTGTTCAGTCCCCTTCATAACCGACACACCTGATTCTAGACACTCTGGCAGATTTACAATGTTAAAGAGCAAACGCTGACCCAGTTAGAGCTGACACAGAACCTGCACCCTTACATAACCATATACATATATTCATTTGAGTATTCTGTACAGTACATGATGTAAACAGTGACTTAATTTAGTTTGTCTGATTTAGGAAAAAGAGAGATGAGACACTCAAATGAACGTTGTTTTTTTTTAACAAAGCCACATGAGCTCTCAGTGTCACTCTGGTTACACAAGCTACACCTCTGCAGCTCAAATGACCCTGAAATCTAACACATTTTACATAAAATGCAAAGGCGTGTGATGAGTTATGATCAACCCCTGGCTCTTTGTGTAGAGGTCACACAGAGGAAAACAGTGTGGGATGAGCCCTGGGGGAGCTCCAACCACTAAATCAGCTGTCCCCACGACAGAGGTTTGTTTCACTGGGTTCATCCACATGCACATTAATATTCCACTATTATTCAGAATATGACAATTTTCTGAATTTGATACAGATCTTGTGAACAGAATATTCCGTTTGCATATTTAAAATTAGGCCTTATTCTGAATGTAGCATTGAGATATGTTGGATATGCTGATATTATCCAGGTTTAAGGGGCATTCTTTGGACATGAATAAGGCAGCAGAATATGCGTTTCAACTGGAGTCAGCTAGCCAACACTTTGCAATGCTGGGGTAGAGATGCGTGCCCAAAAGAAAAGCCAACATTTCTGGTCAGAGGGAGAAACATGCCTCCTTCTAAACATTATGAAAGTCTTGTATATCAGCAGGTTTTTGGATATGTGCAAATATCGCAACGCCAACCCTTTCAGGAAGCTGTTTAAAGGAATGAAAGACAGAGGCTCTGTTTGCATGGTCATACAAGTTCCCCACTGGTGAATAAGTTTTAAAAAATCGGATTTGATGCAAAAAAAGCAAAATGACACAAGCGACTCCAACTGTTCCACTTCACCATATTTTGACTTGATACACAACATGTTGGGGCATTGGCCACTGTCAAACACATCCGAGAATGGCGTCAACTTAAGTTATATGCAGCTGCATGGAAAGAGGAATATTAGTAGAATATTAATTTCCATTCGTTGTGTAAACAGTTTAGTAGGCATATCATCTTTTTCAGAATAATGGCAAAAAACTAAATATTTTGTGAGACACCCCTGTCACTCTGCTGCACAGACACATCCCAAGATTCCCAGCACATAAAAAGAGAGGCTGTAAAACATCCTGCACTGAATAGCTGTCGATGGGAAATGATGTGCATTTAGATTCCAGTTGTAAAATAAAACAAAAGGTTTGAGTTCTACAGTACATCAGAGGAACTGAATGATTATAATCTTCATGAGTTGAAACATCCAGAAGTTAAAACAACCGTAAGCCAGACGTTGATTTCAATTAAGCAGAGCTAATGGACTGAATGGATGAGGTAGTTTTCTTTCTCCTTGCCCACACTGGCAAATCCTGCCACTCACTTTTCCCTTTAATTTAATCTCCATGATGGAAAAATGACACACAATGAAAACTGAATTGCATTGCCGAAGGTAACGTGATGAATCATCAGGCTGCAAAGCCTCACCAGACTGAAGGATACTTACACTAACCCTTCATGCACAAACACACACACAGATGGACAGTTTTTATTTTTGGAGTATTGATGTACAACCTGACAAAAAATTGAGAGACTCTTTTTTGGCAAGAAGCATGCTGGCTGCTGGCGCCTTCTCTACTAAGATGATCAAAGCTTCCACATGTTAACTCCCTCAGCCCTCATCACCATCTCTGATCCTGCATTGGCTGCTATGTGTGTCTGACTGAGGAAGAAGTTGCAGCATACACCAAGAATGTAGTTCCAATGAGCTATAATCAATGTCTTCTGGTGTTGGAGTAACCTGCGCTAGAAAGAAATCTGCAGCTAAAGAAAGGCAAAAGAAGAGAAAGCTAACTAATGCTGTAAATGCCTTTATTTTGAAGAAAATTATTCAAAAAAAGCCATAGAAAAGAGAATTGTTTTTTTGTCACAAGATCTAAATTTCTCTCAGAGATACACATGAATAAATCATCTTACCTGTACAGATGCTATCTACTTGTCACAAGCCCATGCAGGTAAGATGAGGCACTCCTCCAAGTCTCCACACTTCATTGAAGCAAAGAAAAATGATGCTTTGCTCTGTTGTGTCACTGTTCCGTCTTGCAGCCTCTCCAGCAAGGTGGCAGCTCTGTCTGTCTGTCTGTCAGCCCTCCCTCAGCCAGCTTCCTTATCTTCCCTCACCGTTCACAGCTCAGGCTGGAGTTCAGCTCCTTCACTGACAGAGAGAGAGTGAGTCAAAATCACACAGAGAGAGGGAGAGAGTGGGAGTAAATGTCTTTTAAAGTGTTGAGGAGTAGTTTAGGTCAGACCCCCATTGCTTAAACTCCAACCCTTAAATAGCCGTCATTTTCCCTCCCTCCACAGCCCTTCTTCCCTCCCTCTGCTGAAACTAATAGATGCAGAGCTGGGCTGCTGCCTTTAAATGAGATGCCAGTGTTACTGGGAGTCATGACAGAGCAAGCGGTGCTTGTGGTTGTGCAGGAAAATTAGAGGGGAAAGCCGGGAATGAGAGGAAAGTGAAGTCACAATGTAGACAGCAGACAGACGCTTCCCCTTCAACCATATTAACTTCGCAATAATGATTTATGATTGTCTCCTAAAGAAATAAAGAATAATCTTTTTGCAATTTACTCAATATAGTATATCTACGGAAATCCCCTTCTCGATCATTCATCATTACCATGCCTTTTTTCCATACTTATTACTTATTTCCCACTCTAATCCCTCACAGTGTGAATGTTTCTGTAGCCCTGTCACAGTGATGGATACCTACAGCAGCTGAAACACATTTTATAATGCATGCAAAGCGCTCTTCATTGAATAAATCTGTGGCATATTTCCTGATTGAAGAGTTCCAGTAATTATCCAGTTGATGATGCATAAATAAAAATGACTAAAAAGTGGATGGTTAACAGTGAAGCCAATCTGTAATTCCTGCAGGAAATGTTTCCTTGCTCAGACACAGTTATTTCTTCTGCAGACACGGTTACATTCTCATACATTTAACAGACGGGATGAGCAGGAAACAGATTTTTAACTGTTAGCGTCCAGCCAGCTTGGATTAAAATGAAAGCAAGCTGCAAAGGAGTACGTGATTTCAGTCATTCCCAAACCTGAATGTTAAACTACAAGACTACTGGGGAAGCAGGCAGCATGTCACCATACGGACGCAGTCGCCACACAGTTTGATCCTATTAATATGATTAGATGAGGATAAGGCTTAAATCTTTAAAGTGAGTCTGTGAGGCTGCTTAAGATGTTTACAACATGCTTGTTTACTGTTTGTTGTGAATGCAAAGTGTCAAACACCTTTAGATTGAGCCAGGATCATGCAGATTTTTATTACTGATTAATTAGCAGATGTTTTTTGTTAAATTGATAAATCATTTGGTTTATAAAATGTCAGAGACTTGTTGAGAATTGTCCATCTCAATTTCGTAAAATACAAAATAGCATTTTCAATCGTTTGTTTTGTCCAACTAACAGTCCCACACCAAAAGATAATCAATGTATTATCACATAAGATAAAAAAAGTAGGAAAAAAATTAGCTTAAAAAAAAAAAGACTTCATCAATTAATCAACCAACTGCTGACCTGGCGACATTTGCAGCGTCAGTTCTTAGATGTGTGATTTGAAGTGTATCCATTCAACTTTTTTGCATTTAAGGAAGTTCAAATAATATCAAAACATGACATATATTAAATGCACCATATGGAGGCTACTGTACATTTACACTTCACTGTTTCATACAACAAATACAAGACTGCTGGAGGTTTTTCCTTCAGCATGGTGGACAGGACAAGCATGGGGAAAAAAATGATAAAAATAAGTACAGGGAAAATAAGCTTAAAAGGGGCCCATGAATTAGGACTGGACAAGATATCATCTTAGATTTTGGATATCCTATTATAAGTGTTGTCTTTTCCTGGTTTTAAAAGCTGCATTACAATAAAGTGATGCAATTTTCTGAACTTACCAGACTGTTCTAGCTGTTCTATTATTTGTCTTTACCCAGTATTGTATCCACCTATTATCCACATCACTGATAATAAAATATCAAAAATCTCATTACATAAATATTTTGTGAAAGCACAAACAGTCAACCATATACAATTGTTGTAATATTGATATCGAGGTATTTGGTTAAAAATGTTGTGATATTTGATTTTCTCCTTATTGCCCTGCCCTACACTGAAAAAGAGATACCCACTCACAACCACCATTCGGAAAGTTAGGGCTGTTTCTTCATTCCTTTCATTTTGATGATTGTCTATTCATAGTTTGGTCCGCTGGCACAGAGGCAACTGGATTGCTTTCAGTTTTCCTCAGAGCCTTGCTACAACCACAGTAGTGGTAGAAGGAGTGGTGGATACTTCCATTATTACACTATCTGGCATTACTGCTACTGGTGATAGTAACCACAAAGAACTAACACTGATACTCCTTATTACTGGGGATAGCTACCGATAGCTATCAGAGAAAACAGAAAGGGCTATCCTCTTCCTGTTTTGGCTGTGCAATGACTGAAGTACTTCCTCTATGCCGTAAATTGAGCCCTCATTTTCCCAGGAAATCATTCCTGGTGGGAACAGTACAGAATTGCAATATAAAAGTGAGGCTTACAGGGAACCAATCTAAATGAAGATGCCATTATTCTATAGCCAATAGTGCAATCAACATTTACTTCATAATGACAAGTTAAAGCAAAAAACGTGTCCATTGCCCCTTTAAAATTTCAGAAATAACTGAGAAAGCATTAAAAGATAAGCTGATTTGACAAATTGCCTGATCTTTCCAACCAACACTCTAAATTAGGGTTGAGCGTTTTGATAATAGATACTGTGTGACAGTAGAAATGTGTTCACTGGTAGAGATTTAGTAATACCATTTCTACTGCTGGAGCTATTCAGGACAGGACAGGCCCCCAGGAAGACCGCCAGACTTTGAAGCCAATTTGATATAGTGGCTTCAAAGTCAAGCGATGTGTAACTACTCTTTCCAGGTCTGTCCCGTGATGCCAAGGGGCCTAACAAGAGTTTTTCCCCATACACTTAAACTGTAAATCAGTGGATACATTTTTTCGAGCTCACAACTCCCACGAAATGACTTGTTTCACTATTAGAATTTGATCCACTCAGTCCGATAATATTTGGAAAGTCTAAAGGAGCTGCACGAATACATCATTTTATTTCCATTCAAGTCAAGAGAGGGCTACCCAGAAGAAGTCAGACTGTCCGGCAGAAGTTAGCCAATGGAATGAATGAATGAATGAATGAATGAATGAATGAATGAATGAATGAATATTTATTTTCGTGTCTGGACATTTACATGACCCATCCCACATGGGATTATACAGACACATTAAATACAACAAAACAAACATTCTGGCTCATTGGACAGCACAACATCTATACATAAGCCTCACACAAATAAATCATACTCCAGGATATATACCAACTTATCAACACAGCCACCTAACCATAAAACAAAACACAGATCCAAAGATACAAAACAAAACAAAAGAAAAGCAGAGTTCTATTAGTACCAGACATAAATAAATACATAATTCTTCCAATTCATAAACTAATAATATATATCCTGTATCCAGACAAATAAACAAAATTTAAATAAATCAAGATAAGATTTGAGACATTTATCTGTTATAGGTTATTTTCTTCTCCTCTCCCATGCTTTGAAAATAAATTCAGCAAAGGCAAAGACATTATCAAAAAGATATTCAATTAAATCTCCATCCTCCATACTAGATGAATCAAAATCAGGAGCAGAAACACTTCTAAACAAAACTTGTTGTAAATCATGGTATAAAGGACAATATAGGATAAAATGAATTTCATTCTCCACCTCACTCAATTCACAATATTAACAGATTCTGTCCTCTTCAGTTACACCTCTGTATCTTCCAGTTTCAATATGTAGTGGTAATATACCACATCTTAACTGTGCACACAGTGACCTCTTACTTTTAGACAAATTATACTTAACATATTTTTCATATTTATAATCTTTTTTAAGTTCTCAGTTTTGGTTTTGCAGGATTTCTACTGCCCATGACTGCGTGTGTTTAGTCCTGATTTGTTTTTTCAACTCCTCTACCTTTACAGCTCCCATTTTAAAGTAATCAACTTCAAGTCCACATTCACCTAGTACATCAAATATTTCTGAGACCCATTCTCCTCCAACAGAAAAATCCTAGAGAAACATTTTACTGGCAACCCTGTTGGTTGGTAAATCCAATAACCTGTTCCATAATCTCACCATACTAACTTTCCATCTCATTTCACAAGAATCCCACCCCATATCTCCATTAAATGCCAAAACAGGTGCATATTTATGAAGACCTAGAAAGAATCGAATTGCTCGATAATGAACGTGTATGTTCTTTTGAAACCCTTTGAACCCCCAAATACCTGACATATAATCTAGAACAGGACACACACATGTTTGATACAGTTTTGAATATGTAGAGTAACCCATATCTTTCAGCATTTTGGTTTTACCTATAATACCTCCCAACGCTCTACTTGCTGAGTCTGCTAGAACTGACGAACCTAGTAAAAAAGACATACTTTCATCTAAAAAGAAACCAAGATACTTACAAGCTACAAGAGACAGTGGAAGTCTCTAGTGGGCTTGCCCTATATGGGCCTAACGACACAGAAGAGCTGGATAATTCAGTCAAACTTTTTTGGCCTCATGCACTGCTGTGCAACCTTCATATAAATGAATACTGTATCCAGTTCTCCTTATACATCCATGGGGCAGGCTATGTAACAAATCAAGGATGGAGTCTCATATCTTGTGATTATTGCATAATTCTTGGTGATCTCATGAATCCATCTGCCTCATATGTGATTTGGGCAGACACAGAAGAGGAAAGTAAAGGTGTAAATGCAGAAACTTGTAAAAGTTATTGTTCTCAAGAACCCTAAAGCTTCCACTTTGAAAGAATTCTTTTTAAGTCAAATGTTGTCTCAGATGAGGCAGGTGTTTTTTGTTTGTATGTTAGTTCCAAATAAAAGATGACAATCATTGAATGTGACAAAGTACGGTATGGTTATCACAATATATACCATTGCTGTGATATACAATCACAAATACCCTGACAGAAGATTCTGACCATATCATCCATCCCTACTCCAGATCCCAAATATTTTTGATTTACTATCAAATGGGACAAAAAATGGCAGCAAACCCTCATGTTCACTTGAAAATAACAATTAATTGACTTTCAAGACCGACCAGTTAATTCATTGCTTAATTGTTTCAGGTCTGATGAAAATCAGTGTTTGATAATAAATAACCACTGATTTGTTTTGCCATTTGTAATTATTTTTCTGAATATACAAATGCATTATTATTATGGCCTCAGTTTGTCAACAAAATGTTAAATGTGTATCTAAAGATATTACCTGCATTTCTGCATTCTTAAAGAAAAACAAATTCCAATCAAAAATGTTAGATCTGGCCTTGTTTTTAGGAACTGACAGGAAAGAGTAACATCAAACTAAAACAACAAATCCTGACTAATCTAACGGCACAAAACAGCTAAGTAGATTTGTCACCTTTCATTGGTCGTGTGGTCGGTTAGGTAAACCAGGCAACAAAGACAATAACTGTCTGTGCCTCAAGATCTTGTATTACAGGACAGGAAATATATGCATGTCTGAAACAGAGTTCAAGTACGTGGTGAGGAGGGTCCACTCACAGAGGCAGAGGATAAACTCATAAAATCTGTCACCATTCTTTAAATCAAATCTTTCCCTCAGTCTCAGAAGACCCCAGGGTTCAGCTCTGAAGAATGAGACAATGTGTGTGGAACCAAGTAAATAGGTCACACTGTGGCCCCCTTTTAATTTAAGACTCCACATGTGTTTCACATGAACTACACACACTGCAATATAGCTCATGGGGCTCAGGCACACACCATAGAACATTTGCAAGTTATTGCTACTGCAGCTATAAACAAAATGGAAGTTATGATTACAAGGCAATCTGAAGAATGTGTAACACCGCTGGAACAAAAGCACTTATGTAACAATGTCTGCTACTTAACAACACTAATAGTCTACAGCTGCTCACACTGACAATGTAATCATGCTGATGTTTAGCAGGTAGCCTATAATGTTAACCATATTCACCATCTTAGCTTAGCCTGTTAGCATGCTGACATCCGTACGAAACACAAGTACAGCTGAGACTGATTGAAATGTCACTTTCGCAGGTCAAAGTGTTGGAAAGATTAAAATTTTGACCTAACAATGGCACTGTCTAAACAGTTATTGGCTGTCAAGACATTTTACTCCAAACCACAAATGTCAACCAGCTGGTGGCGCTCAGGGCCTGAATTTCAGTGTGGGACTGCTGGTATTGCGCATAATTTCATCAATTCATGCATATCTAGTACTTTTTTGCCAGTGATGTCAACTTTAACAACGTTAATCCTCAGGTTCCTCAAACGTAAAAAGTAACGGTTAGTGAGGAAAAGCTGCAGTCTAAAGACATGTTTTAGGATAACTGGACCAGAATATATCTGTGGCTCCAACTTAACAATGCTGAGATGAGGTGCTCAATTCGTAAAATGTGCAGTGACGTGCTTTTTACCAGCCAATGTTACAAGTGTCAACTTTAAGTGGCCATTCAGATGGCGTTTCTCATACAACAGGGAAATGGAAAGAGTCGAGCATGGAGACAAGAGAGAGGGGGCCACATAGAGACAGACTAAGGACACTAATGGGTTTATTTATACTCAACATTAGATACAGAGACGGATGGAGCCTTCTGTCTGTACTTGTGCACATTTTCTGAAAGCTTACGGATGAAAAGGAGTAGTACCACTGGAGATCTTGGATGCAGTGTAGTGTAGTTCAAGCAAGATGCAACCATCAGAGACAACAAAGAAATTTAAATAATGGAGAGGACCAGAGCTAATATAGTGAAAAGAATTCCCGAGCTGCATGTCGGGATGTATGGCTGCACAGACCACTGCCATCTACAATGCTGCCTTTATTTTAAAGGTATAATTTTCTAACCCTTTCCACTGTTGTTACGTTTGTTGTTGTGTGAAACTTTTGGCCATGCCCACTAGTGCCACCTATTGGCTGTATCTATGCTATTTAAAGGATGCATGTAAGTATGACGGCAGTGACATTTACATTGTAACAGATGTTGATGATTTTCATACGTAAAAGGAGTATAAATAAGCATTGATGCAGCTCAAAGAGATGAGCACTAGAGAGGAGGAGAAAGAGACAAAAAAAAATTACAGCAATGTGAAGATTAGTATAGTATAGTGCAGCATAGTTTAGAGAATCCCAAGAAAGCAACAAAATACAATCTGAGGTACGAATAGGACAAGCTAGTAGTAAGTGTAGAACTCCCCAAAAATAGTGTTTAAATATCCCCCCCCCCCTCCCCCCCCAAGTCAGGGGAACACCAGTGTCAATACAATTGATCCTCTGGGGAACATAAATGTCTAAATAATAGTTGCACCCAGAAAATAGTTGAGGTATTTCAGTCTTGCAATCATTACAGCCTCACTGCCTGCATGGCTAAAATGTGAGGTAATAAAGGTAAAAACATATAAAAGTCAAACACATTTGTGAGTAAAATCTGCCAAACAGATGGCTCATACCAAAACCATCCTCTAATCTCAAACACAAGAGCACCTGTGTTGGTTTAACAAAGTAGGTGTTACAGATACAGATCTTCCCCAACTTAAAGCCCCAGTTCTTTATTTTGAGCTTTGATTCATAACCAGATACAGACATATGCAAGTCCAGTGAAATAATAATGTGGATTTCAGTCTGAACATGGTTAAAGCTTCAGCACAGCAGAAAGAAATGAAAGGTTTAAGAACACTTCAAATAAACAGAAACTAGAATTACTGCCTCACGGTTATATGCCTCTGTGAACCAGTCAAGTTGCAGTTACAGTTTACATCCATGTCTGTCCGGGGTCATTTGTGGCCATGATAGTTCACAATGCTTAAAGTGTTGCTGTAAAGAAGCTGCATATTCTAAAATGGGGATTCTTCACACATATCCTCAACGTGGCAGCTTAGAATATCACTACAATAAGCACAGCTTCAAGGTGGACATCCAATTGTCACCACTTCAGTATCTGACCAAATGTCTTCCCTTCTGTTATAACATTGAATAATGGCCAGAAAAGTGCTTTTGCAGAACATTATGATGTCACAGCGAAGCTGACTTTTGACATTTTGGATGTAAAATGTCACCATTTCATTATCCTTTGACACTGATGTGAAATTCTGTCATAATTAACGTATGAATTCTAGAGTTATGGCCAAAACATGTTTGGTGAGGTCACAGTCACCTTTGACCACAAAATTCGAATCAGTACATCTTTGAGTCCAGGGGATGCTTGAGCCAAATTTGAAGAAATCTCCTCAAGGTGTCCTTGAGATATTGCGTACTCGAGAATGAGATGGATGCGAGGTCACAGTGACCTTTGACAACCATAATCTTATCGGTTCGTCGTTGAGTCCAAGTGAACTTTTATTTCCCCAAATTAAAAAAAAAAAAAATCCTCTCAAGGCGTTCTTGAGATATCACCTTCACAAGACTGGGACGGACAGACGAACATACATACATACATAAGCATGGACCGACAACCCGTTAACATACAGTACAACAAACAACCCGAGACCATGAAATGGTAAGAAACAGTTATAACTTTATACTTGAAAGACATTCGCTCACAAGTTATTCAGTTCATTAAAATGTTTTTTGAAAAGACTGCATGGGATTCTTTTTAAAAAATGAAAAGATTAAGTTTTCTTTTTACATGCACTACAATAAATGTGTCCCCTTGCTTTGACAGCTTGTCTAAGACTACACATTTATTGGTAGTTTACACAGTTTATACACCTTGGTAGAAATTACAGCCGTGTCTTCCAGTCCATACAGTTGTGCTGACATGCTCCTTGGTCCAGTCCTCTGTAATCTCAACAGGCTGAAACTGGTATTAAGAAAAGCAAAGTGTCTCCAGTCTGACCTTTGGACAGGGTTGTAATCATAGAGCTCAATAGCTCATGGTTATTTTGGTCTCAACTGTTTACCTAAAATGAACCGTAAGGTCAGCAAATGTTTAACTTTTTCAAACATGAATAAAAAGTGAGAAAACTTGACCATTAAACATTTTTTTTATTAATAAACAATTTATCAGTTTATATGTACAAAATACTATGTTTATATGTAACAACGTGGAAAATGTTGAAGTATTAAATTGCCATATGACTAATTACATTGCCAAAAATAAAGACTTGTACAATGAAATAGTCATTTTTATATAGACATGGATTAAGGTGAAACATTTACATGGTTACTAACAGAATGTTTAATTATGAAGCTCTAGGATTACTGGGTGGCTTTAAAGTAGGAGGTAAATGTACCGTCTGATCTTTTCAAGTTAAAGAGTACAAAACTAAGGTGAAGAAAGAATGGAAACCAGTCTGACTTGCAAATAAACTTTCAGTGTTTTGTGTTGTAAAAGCAGCTGAAAATATTGAATAGTCTTTAGTTTCTATATTAGTTTTGATAAGTGGGGAAGGTTTTTGTTTCACGTTTCTTCTAAAAATGAATCGATAGAATTGCACATGCAGTTCCTATAATTAAAATGTGTTATCACCCTTTAGTGAAAGATGCCACCAAGGACTCCCAGTCTTTCCAGATTTCCAGAACATTCAATTACCTCACTGTGAAAGAAACTATTTACTTTAACTTCATACAGTTAATGTCTGCGCTGTGTTAAAATTTTAAGTTGACCGAATTTGAGAAGACTAGTTAAGGTAATTTTGTACGGATTCAATTTGTCTTTTTGTTAAAGTTAAAACAAATTCTTTTGGGGTTGCTTTGGGTGTCCCTCATGCTGTGTTCACACTATAAGCAACACAGCAACAGACTATAAGTCATTTTCAATAGATGCCACTGACATGAAGCTACAAACTGATGCCACACACTTGTCACTGCAGACGGTCATGACATGCTACAAATCAAAAAAATTTCAGCACTCCAATGACTGGTAAAGCATCAACAAGTCATATGTTTGTTTCTAGCTGTATTAATGTATTATTTAGCTAAGTTCGCTGGTGTTGTGCTAGCTTTCTGTGCATGGCGGTGCAACAGGGTCAATTCAATTCAATTTTATTTATAAAGCCCAATATCACAAATTACAATTTGCCTCAGAGGAATTTACAGCATACGACATCCCTCTGTCCTTGGACCCTTGGAAATGTCATTAAAATATGGCTCGGACATTGATCATAGTACAGATATTTTTTAGGGATGCACCGAATACATTCGGCCGAACATTGCAAAAAAACACACATTCGGTATTCGGTGGAATAAGTGAAAAGCAAGGCCAAATAATAGCAGCGTGTTTTGATAACGCAATCAAACAGCATGTGGTGATGGACGGAGTAAAATGTCGGCAGTGTGGCGATATTTTACTCCGTCCGTCACCGCACTCGCATTTGCAACTAAAAATAGTTTTGTGCGAGCAAAATAAATCATTCAGCACGCTGTGTGAGTACAGATTTCAACCAGCAGCAGAAACGAAAGGCGAATCCCGCCGGTTGTGGGTTGAACGGGGGTCACAGACACAGACAGGAATACGTATTCCTGTCAAATACGGCGGCCATAGTGCTCCGCGGCGCAAGATAACGGCTTACCGGTGACGGAGAAGTCCGGCTCCAATAATGTCCTCTTCTTGGCGTCATGACTGCCCAAAAGTACCTGGACAGCCGAGCCATGGCAGCACACAGGTACGTGACGTGTCAGAAGAGAAACGAGCTGTTCACATTTCTCTCTTTGTGGCAGGTAACGGCCCACAAACCTCACCGCACTTTAGGGACTGTTCTTTACTTATGAAGAGACTGTTCTTTACTTGTCAGGGGAGGAGGGTGGCTGGTTGATTCTTATTTTATTTATTTATTTTATTTTGATCCCCCCTATGTTAATCACTTATTGATGCTGTTTTTGAAGTATGAATAAGTCAATAAGTAATTTATTCCATTGAAATATCATTGATGTACTATAGAAAAGTGATTTATCTTTTTATAAATGACAAAAGGCACATCTGCCTCATTTTCGCTGTGGTATCATGATACTACTCAGAACCCTTTCATTGGTATCACACAGTGGGATCCAATTTTGGTACCGTGACAACACTAATCTGGAGGGGGTTCATCTGCAAAAACTAATGAAAAACTAAACAACGGTATTCGGTATTCGGTACTCGGTACTCGGTTTTCGGCCAAGTGTTAAATTTTATTCGGCTTCTGCCACACATTTTCATTTCGGTGCATCCCTAATATTTTTTGACAAGATAAAAACTTTAGATGATGTTCAGTCAAGGTGCTTCATGGCAAGTAGGAGACACATACAAACCCATGACTACATACTACATTGACGAGCACTTAGCAACACTTCAATGGCAATCAGACGATAATATAGCTAGTCACGCTGTTGTGTTGTCGTTGGTAGTTTGAACACAGCATTAGGACTCATTCATACTCCATTGTTGTACAAAAATAGATACATTTGTTTCAAATGTTGTAAACGTCATTGTCCTCACACCTCCATGTGTCCTTTGTGATGAAATAGATACAGCCAATAGATGGCACCAGGGGACAGAGTCAAGAGTTCCAGAACAAAAAAGGCCTCGTGGAGGAGGTGGCAATATTGTACGTTTTAATAGAGGCAGCATTGTAGATAGCACCCTGTAACGCTATTGAATACATGCGTCATGTAAACAAAAAATTATTTTTACTGTATTACTCAATTCTGTCATTTTTTGAATGACATTGTCATGTCCAATGGTTGTGTCCTGTCCCCATGATTTCCGGTGGTAGGCTGCTGCTCCGTTTCGTCTATATATGTAAGCATTCAGAAAATGTGCAAAAATATATATAATATATATATATTCAATGTAAAACAATAAAAATGAAAACTTCCAAGGGGGAGTTGGATACTTTTGATACTTTTGGCTAATCTGATGGCTTAAACCCAAACAGAATCACAGTCTGAGATCATATTGTTTCATAACTGTTTCCCTCTGACTTTTAGATTGTGTGTTTTATTTTCCAGTGTGGGGTCACCAGATTTATTACCAACAAACTGTCAGTATCTCATAAACACAGCAGCAACACAGCAAGAAGCTACTTCTTAAATGACCTCATCAGTTTTAATGATCCACTATAAACCCGTGACACTTGCAAGACACTTGTTAGAAACTATATCTGCCAACAATTTGTTTCATGATCACAGCTGGTTGTGAAATAATGACAGTGAGCTACAAGCTTACAAGTTGTACACGTACATGACTTAACATAAAGTACAATTCTGAGGTACTTTGGTGCTACTTTGTATTTCTACTCCGATACATTTCAGAGACAAATATTGTACTTTTTACTCCACTACATTTATCTAATGGCTTAACTTACTTTGCAGATTCATAGTGACATTATAGATTAAGATAAAACTTTATTGATCCCTGGGCGGGAATTCTCTACCCAGCAGTGTATACAGCAAATAAAATGAGTAAAAAATAAATAAACAATAATAACAAATAAATTAAAGTGATGAACACATAATGCATCAATAATTATGATCCAGGAATTTAATATATAATGGCCTGTTTTGCATAGTGAGTACTTTTACTCTTGGAACTTTAAGTATATTACTTATGTATTTTCACTTAAGTAAGATTTTGAGTGCTTGACTTGTATTTCTACACTGTGGTACTACTACCTTCTCTGAACTAGAAGATCTGAGTACATCTTCCACCACAGAAACCTCAAAATACTGTACTGTACTATAACATCTAATCATGTTGAAAATATCAACGACAATAAAACAACTGTGGTACAGGCAAAAAAGACAGAAAGATGGAGAGCCATGCATCCTCATATGCGGTGTTACATCCTCATCAGTCTGACTGAGTCAGCTACAGGCCATGTGCTGACACTGAGCAGACCAGAGATGTCACAGCTCACACAAACATGAACTAATATGGCTCTGAAGGCCTCGCAAAATCCTCTCAGGTCGCTCCCGGTTCTCGCCAGCACATCTGCTGAGAGCCTCTGATTGCATTCACAGTTAAGAGCGGCTTCAACCAAAATCACAGACGGCAAACTCTGCATGGGGATCGCTCCCCTTTGTTGTCTCAGTGTGGTAGCTCTAATGAGCTTGTGCGCTTTACAGATTAGAGGATCTGCGCTTGCAGGCATTAGTTTAGGGATTACAGTGACACTAGTGAATGATCCGTACTGAATGTGACCCTCTGTTAACAGCTGTGTTTGGCTGGGTTGAGTTAGAGCTTCATCAACCACAGGGTGCGATATCCTTAATAAGATCAGTGATCAGTCATTCCCCACTGCAGTTAATGTCAGAGTGATGAGAAGGATTACAGAGCTGCTTTCATCTTTCATAAAGCAGACACATATAATTTGTATTTCAAATGCATTACATAAGGCCAGTAGTCAGCTGCATTCAGTGGGGCTTGACTCACTAATATGTACCCACTTTTGTGAAGTTAGCTGATACTTTCTGTGGAGATGACATCAATTCAAAGTTTTTGTGAAGTTTAAAGTTACATGTTCATTGATGCAAGACAACGGTTCTGTTCACAACTGCATAATAACATATTCATAATAAGCATGGGGTAAAATTAAGCATGTAATGTGTTTCATCTGCATAGTATGTGGATTTTGTGTACGTGGAAAATGCCCAGAACACCAGATTAGCTAGAACTTCTAAGAATAACATGTGAGCCTACTGAATGTCAAATTATTTTTCCAATGATGGCAATACCATGACCTGCCCTTCTCTCCCTCTGACTGGCTAGTACCCATAGCCTTTGTTGGCTGGGTTGACTGGGTCTAACAAGAGTCAGATTGGTTAGGGTTAGGGTAACAATTTCAGTGTAAGCCAATCAGAAGCAGAGTAAGTCAAAGTACGGCGGGACATGCCATTGCCATCATAGGAAAAAAACACTTGCTTACTGGACATACACAGCCACCCCAAAATGCATTGCAGCTCATCAGATTGTCCAGTGGCCAAAGAAATGAAATGATGGTGAGAGCTGTCAAGGTACACTTAAGGAGAAAGCATGGAGAGTTCACATATATATATAAGTTCTGTAAAAAACACATTAACAGTAAATGTTTATATAATACAAGAAATATTAAATTAAGTGGAAGATGTAATGCTGATTTACATTTCTCATTAACTATTTTCATTCAAACCTAGCTTGGACCGAAAAACTTGTGATGTCATGTCATACAGTGATGTAATTGATGCAGTCATGTGATGCAGAGAGGACGTATACTTCAGTGGAAAAAGTGGGATAATGGCATATTTTCATTAATTTAGTACGCAGAATGCATTACACATTGATGAAGTATATAGTATGTGGCACATCAGCATGCAATTTCTATGCTCACATCCTGGCTTTAGGGATGGCATGTATATTTACCTGCGGAAAAATTAGCTTGAACTTATCAGTGAATCATTTGTGAGGGTTTTTTCCAAAAATGACCAAAACTTCACTTACTTTCATCTTCTCAAATCTGAATATTGTTCACCTTTCTAGGTGTCATCATATCTTACTAAGTAGACTATCTTTGGATTTGGACCAGAGAAGCAAATTGGAAAAGTAATTTCGGGCATTTTTCAACACTTTATAATATTTTTATTGACTGATAAATGTTCTAATGGAAAAAAGTAATTGTCAAATTAATTGTTAATTACAATATTGTGAAGCAATACTTCCAACAAAGGATAAAAATCCATTCAGTTTGCAGGTTATTTAATTCAATGAACTTCTTTTGGGATGGCATGTTTACATGTGCTACACATTAGCATGTTTAGCAAGTATAAAATTTACCAAGTTCACCATCTTAGTTTAGCATTTTACCATGCCAGTATTGGCAAATACACAATAAACAAGAAGTACAGCTGAGGCTGATGGGAATGTCTTTAGTTAAGCAGGTATTTGGTCACAAACCAAAGTGTTGGAAAAAGTGAAAATTGACCTAATGATGGCTCTAAAAAAAAGTTACTGTAAGGAATCGGGATGGTTTTTACAGTTCATCCTGAGGGAAACATGAATTTGTGTACGAAAATATCATGGCAATCCATCCAATAGTTTATGTGACACTTCACTTATAGGAACTGCATGAAATTCAGAGTATGAGTTGTCTGGACATGGTTCTCAACATGGAGGTGGTTACTCCATTACAATGGAGTGTGGCATACATGCATTAACAATCACACATATCCTGACCATCTCACCCCTACAAATCACAGAGAGATGATAACTGAGATAACAACAAACACATGACATGGATAGACTTCATTCTCAGGTCAGGATGCTATTACTCCACAGTATCTTATATTAAATAGTGGATTGCTGTTATATAATGCTGTGAATGTTGCATACAAAGCCTTTAAAAATAACAAATGTCAACCTCATGGGGGCGCAAGAGGAAAAGCCAGGGGATCACCAAAGTCAGTTGATTCATCCTCTGGGTAGCATGAATTTTCAACCTGGTCTCACTCCAAAGTTGTCAGTTAACGGCGCTTAGGCAGTGACTTTTGGCATCAGACACAGACAAAAAAAGCTGCCCTTTGACATTGGCGTGATATGCAGCCTGTCGCCCTTATTGTGTAACACTGCCCGGCAGTGTCAGGGGAAACGTGGCAGGATGACAGTGTAAGTTAAGGGGGGCGAAAGTCTGAGTAGGAGGGATTGTGGATGGGTCCAACATACACCGACTTTCAACTGGGAGGCTAGTGTTCACTTCCTGTATGACTGTAAAGCCAAACCCTGTTCTTTTTTCTAAACCTAACCATGTGCTTTTGTTGCCTAAGCCCAACTACATGTGTGTGTTGGCCAAACGTAACCACATGTGTTTGTTGTTAGAGGGGAAAAAACATCATTTGGCGTTGTTGTGCCAACATAGTGCATTTATTTTGAAAGAGACTGTATGGAAACTGTACACTTCCTGTGAAAAGAGAAGTGTATTTTGAAAGCAGACAATGCATATAACAGCCTGAAGTTGACACAGCGTACCAGAAATGCAACTGACACACCCAGGGTACCTTGCACGTCATATGTTGACATGGAAAGTCCATAACCAAACATCAATATGTGACAATGTTGGAGTGAGAATGTGTTGGAATGTTTGTACAAAATTTAATGTCTATAAATGTAATAATTGTTGAGCTATTTCAGTTTGGACCAAAGTGATGGCTAACAAATATATTATCTTAATTCATACTAGATAAGGACTCCACATAAAAATGTTCCAATAACATCATGACTACTTTTTTGAACAGCTCAACAGATTCAGAACATTGCCCCGACATTCAAACTACAAAAGGAACATGTGTCTCCTGTTGTAGTCGACACAATCCAATTTGTTGAGTTAATGGTCTTACTGAGTTGGAGGGGAAATTATCAGTGTCAATTAAAACAGACAAAGAAAAATAAAAGACATGCATCGACTACATTAGGAGAGTCTTTTGTTCAGGCTGCATGCTCCAGTGAACTCAGTGTTGTAAAATGAAGATGCTCAGAGGTTATTAAGCACACAAAGAGTGTCCTGAAATGAAGAGAGACAACTGAGCAGTAGATCTAATCTGCCTCAGACAGAAGTTTTACATAAACCCATTACCTCTGACTCCATTTGCTGTGATATCTTAATGAAAAATAACTTGATAATCTTTACAGAAAACAATGATGGATTTAATAGTTCCTTTTTTTCAATCTCAAGTCTACAGTATCCCAAATATTGCCACAATTACACAGAAGCTTGCCAACCCAAAAAGACAGTGGAAACATGCATTTTCCCCTCAACAAATCTTCTTAGCTGTTTAGAACAAGTGATGCACAGTGTCCAAAAATACATCAACAGAGTCCTGATAGACAAAAAAAATCCAGCAGAATAAAGCTGTGAATGTTTCAACTCAGATATCGCGTTTATGCCAACGTCTCTTTTGGTGTTTACATCACTGCATTAAACTGTAATCCTCTCTCGGGTGTTGATGACATTCATGCCAACTGCAATCCTGCTGCGTCTCTGTTTCTGTTTGGAATATTGCTATGTAACAACTCAGCTTCTAACTGTTAAGTAACAGCAATATTATAATATTGAGCAATATTTCAATATCTCTGAATGAATTAAACAAGTGTTTCAAAATTTTTTGGTGTGTGACCCTTTAAAGCAAAGTGATTTATAATGCAAGCCTTTGGGAGATCCTTATAAACTTAGGGTATACCTGAATTTTGTTGTGTTACAACAGGAAATACCCCAATAGCCTTATAATTTGATAATAATAATAACAACAACAACAGCAAGTGAGCTTTGGAAGTAGCCTTATATACATAATGAGGAGAACATTTACAATAAATGTGTCTGTCAAGTCATAAAATGCTCACATACAGGGCATATACTTGCAAATATTTAGTTTCAGTTTCTACAATATGCACACAGCTGCAAAAGAAGGTAATACATGCAAGAATTATACTTCCTTTTGCAAAACAGTACTATCCATGTAGAAGACAGGCTTGAATAGTAGTAGAGGACTAGATCTTTACAGCAAAATGCATCTACATTTAAACTTGTAAAGCTTCTGTATTTTCAGAATGGGTGTGATCTTGCTAGAAGTTACAGTAGATACAAATTTGCAGATCATATAATGATGTAAAGCTGGAGGGATAACATCCACTAACATCTGGCTTTTGTATTTAATGGAAAATGTTACAATCCCATGACAAAAAAATGACAATCAGCTAAGGCTCCAATTGGCTTTTATCAGCTGTGATGGAAATACGACACCCGCGTAGGGATATATATATATATATACATATACACATATATATATATATATATATATATACATATGGGTTATATATATATATATATATATATATATATATATATATATATACAGTACAGGCCAAAAGTTTGGACACACCTTCTCATTCAATGCGTTTTCTTTATTTTCATGACTATTTACATTGTAGATTCTCACTGAAGGCATCAAAACTATGAATGAACACATGTGGAGTTATGTACTTAACAAAAAAAGGTGAAATAACTGAAAACATGTTTTATATTCTAGTTTCTTCAAAATAGCCACCCTTTGCTCTGATTACTGCTTTGCACACTCTTGGCATTCTCTCGATGAGCTTCAAGAGGTAGTCACCTGAAATGGTTTCCACTTCACAAGTGTGCCTTATCAGGGTTAATTAGTGGAATTTCTTGCTTTATCAATGGGGTTGGGACCATCAGTTGTGTTGTGCAGAAGTCAGGTTAATACACAGCCGACAGCCCTATTGGACAACTGTTAAAATTCATATTATGGCAAGAACCAATCAGCTAACTAAAGAAAAACGAGTGGCCATCATTACTTTAAGAAATGAAGGTCAGTCAGTCCGGAAAATTGCAAAAACTTTAAATGTGTCCCCAAGTGGAGTCGCAAAAACCATCAAGCGCTACAACGAAACTGGCACACATGAGGACCGACCCAGGAAAGGAAGACCAAGAGTCACCTCTGCTTCTGAGGATAAGTTCATCCGAGTCACCAGCCTCAGAAATGGCAAGTTAACAGCAGCTCAGATCAGAGACCAGATGAATGCCACATAGAGTTCTAGCAGCAGACCCATCTCTAAAACAACTGTTAAGAGGAGACTGCGTGAATCAGGCCTTCATGGTCAAATAGCTGCTAGGAAACCACTGCTAAGGAGAGGCAACAAGCAGAAGAGATTTGTTTGGGCCAAGAAACACAAGGAATGGACATTAGACCAGTGGAAATCTGTGCTTTGGTCTGATGAGTCCAAATTTGAGATCTTTGGTTCCAACTGCCGTGTCTTTGTGAGACGCAGAAAAGGTGAACGGATGGATTCCACATGCCTGGTTCCCACTGTGAAGCATGGAGGAGGAGGTGTGATGGTGTGGGGGTGTTTTGCTGGTGACACTGTTGGGGATTTATTCAAAATTGAAGGCACACTGAACCAGCATGACTACCACAGCATCCTGTAGCGACATGCCATCCCATCCGGTTTGCGTTTAGTTGGACGATCATTTATTTTTCAACAGGACAATGACCCCAAACACACCTCCAGGCTGTGTAAGGGCTATTTGACCAAGAAGGAGAGTGATGGAGTGCTGCGGCAGATGACCTGGCCACCACAGTCACCGGACCTGAACCCAATCGAGATGGTTTGGGACCGCAGAGTGAAGGCAAAGGGGCCAACAAGTGCTAAACACCTCTGGGAACTCCTTCAAGACTGTTGGAAAACCATTTCAGGTGACTACCTCTTGAAGCTCATGGAGAGAATGCCAAGAGTGTGCAAAGCAGTAATCAGAGCAAAGGGTGGCTATTTTGAAGAAACTAGAATATAAAACATGTTTTCAGTTATTTCACCTTTTTTTGTTAAGTACATAACTCCACATGTGTTCATTCATAGTTTTGATGCCTTCAGTGAGAATCTACAATGTAAATAGTCATGAAAATAAAGAAAACGCATTGAATGAGAAGGTGTGTCCAAACTTTTGGCCTGTACTGTGTATATATATATATATATATATATATATATATATATATATATATATATATATATAAAAAGAAGAACCCACCACCATTTTCCCTGGCCTACATGTTGCTTTCTACTGTTCACTAAGCTGTTTTCCAGTCTGTCTGTGACATGGAGTGTGACACACCAGAAAAAAACACAACAAAACTGTAGAGCCATGTAGGTCTACTGGCAATGGGAATTTGTAACGGTTCTCCTGCACACAGATGATAATTACAGTGGACAAGGGATATAGTAGTATTTATCTATTCCAGCACCCTTGCTCTCTGCACCATTTCACTACCGGATTACTGTTTTCAATCTCCTGTGGTGTTGTTTTAAATACAATGTATGAATATACAGATAATTTTTATATAAATTTATATCTTTACAAAGTGGTTCAATAATAGTTCTACCTTTGTTCAACTATGTTCTTTTTGTTTAAGCTATGCATCTGTTTCCATGTATGTACACAGAGCAGCAAAAACCAGAGTCAAATTCTTTGTATGTGCACACACTTACTTGGCCATTAGAGCTAACTCTGACCTGTATCACAATTCAAAAAATAATAATAATAATACTAAAAAAGTATCAAGATCAAAAATTACTACCAGCCAATATATCATTATCAGCCAAATATTAATACTACTATCAGCCTTAAAACCCAGCATGGAACAGGCCGTAATATGATGTACTCTATCTTTTGTATCTAAAGACACGAATAACTAAAATTACAGGGTGGACATCTTCCTGGCAGCCAACAGAAATCCTCCTCTTCACTTCATTCATGCACTGCTGATTCTACTGTGTAGGCAGCTTAATATTGTGGCTTCAAACATGTCATTTGTGCCTTCAAAAGTTATGGCATACAGCCGAAATCAGTCCTGGATAAGTTATAACACTGGTACTCTCTGCTGAGCTGCAGGGCCTCCCCGATTTCCAGGCCTGCCTCATTCCATCCAGCTGACATTTCCCCCACTGTGGGAGATGGCTGCTCTTCACAGAGGCCACTCAGTCTGGCCTGAGTTAGCAGCTACTCAGCGCTTTCATGCACACAGCTGCAGGAACTCTGCGGTCTCCTCTTGGACAAGAACATATGGAAAATGTGTGGGAGCATGAAGTGATCGTTCTCACTCCTGTGACGTCTTTTACTGTGAGGTCCGTGCTTTTTTACCATGTGAGAAATAGTCTAATAAAAATCCCTGCGGCCAATCTATATAGAAATTTCCTTATCTGGGGCTGACTTCTAAGATTTACCAAGACAAACTCAATTTTTGAGTAAATACTAACAGTAAATATGGCTAAGTGGAGTGAAATACTGCAGCACTAACACACACCAACTGCACCACATTCAACTGAGAACAGTTGGAAGTAAATTATTTCGTCTGATGTGCAGATGAGCCGTCCAGCCATCAATACCTGTCAACACTGGCTCTGCTGTATTGAGGGCATAAAGTGTACACCCAGCCTAAAATAAATATATCATGTACATACTGCGTATTTCAAACTAGCTGTCAGGTCACATTGAGGCAGCACAGCCAACCATTTCTCTGACAGGAAGGACAGGGGTGTCTGCAACTGATCATTATCTTTTGGAGATCCTTTTATGTCCGATAAAAGAAAGTTGGGGACACATAAATGAGATGTTCTGTCAGATGAGATGAATGAAATTTGGCTCATCTGTGTGATTAACAATGGAAACTAAACCCTTTATGTAATGTGGCAAACATTACATGGCGATGATATTTTGCAGTTGCTGTCCATCTGCAGGAAAGACATCGACTTCACACATCATCTGCATCACCATCACAACATCACTCAAAGTTACTAATGTACTACAAATTCATACACTAAAGTCACTGGAGCCAAACTGAGCCACGCATTTATGACGACTTGGAAACATGACAGCATGTCTGGCCTCTGCACTGTACTATACTTTAGTGCCAAGGAAACAATTACTGGGAACTTCTGACTGAGAAAAGCCATTGTTATAATCCATAATGCTGTACAGGCGCAGGTGGAGTTCAGCACTCCACTTTACTAATGTTAGCCTGGGTCTCTGGATGATGGGTACAAAGTAACCACAGGATCTTTCACTGTTGTCATGCAAAGCTAATTACAGTAGATTCTCAAATAGAGCAGTTATTTACCTCAACTGCAGAGGGTTACAGCAAGGCTGTGTGTTAACTTTGTTTTGCACATAGCACTGATGCTACAGAAGCTGAACGTGTAATTAGGTTCATTTTGTCTACTCAAAATAGATTGAGCGTGTAAAGTTTCCTGGAGGCGTGACCAGCCTGGCAATCCAACAAATTTGCCAGGCTGGTCACGGGGTGGGGGTGGGGGGCTTTCATGCTGTCACACACCTGGGACACTCTCCTCCAAAGAACACCGGGCAGCGGGGGGCGTGACCAGCCTGGCAAATTTGTCAGATTGCCAGGCTGGTCACGCCTCCGGGATACTACCAGCTGATAAAGACACGTCATGATACACGTCAGATGACGTTTCTGAAGAAGACTGAAGTGACAGTCGAAACATGTCAAGGTAAAATTACATCTCCTTAAAAACTCATTGTCTGGTAAAAAGAAACTTTCTACGCTCAGAAGCTGAACGTTTTGTACAGTGTCTTGTACAGTTTAACACACAAGTTTAAAAGTATTAAGTCAGTCCACTGCAGTTTATTATTCAAATTCTGTGTTGGGGGGAGTTTAAAAAGTCATGCTGGGATATAGGCTACATGTGAAGAACACAAGTTATGAGAGAGAGAGAGAGAGAGAGAGAGTACATTCTGCATTCTATAAACACATCAGTCGCCTGCATCCAGGTGCTGTTTCACCCTCACACAATAATGATCAAGAACAACAGCGATGTGCTATCAATCACCTCATACGCAAGCACACAAACCCTCACTGCAAACAAACCAGCCCATTCTCATTCCAAACTTGCCAAATACTGCCACTTTGTCAGTGATTTTGGCGTCAGACACAGATGCAAAAAGGCGCCTTCCGTGGTGTTATACTATACTGCCGGGTAGCATCAGTTTAAATAACTCAGCCCTGTGGCGTATCATACGGTACAATAGCTGCCTGCGTGAGTTTATGACACCATCAAATGGCGTCAGTTTGTAATACCACTGCTGACAACGTAAAAGTCCCTATAGGGCGAGCAGGAGGGGAGGCGGATGATCCAACAAACCCAGACTTTCACCTGGGAGCTGGGTGTTTGCTTCCCCTGTGAATGTAGAGCCAAACCATTATGTTTTTTTCTAAACATAACTACATGCTCTTGTTGTACAAGGAATTAAATGTAAATACAAGGTGGAGGAGGATACCTAGCAATTCACATGTAGACATAAAAGTACATTGACAAAGTGGCGATATATGACAAGTTGGAATGAGAACATGTTGAACAAAAAAGCAGCTGTCTCATACACATGCTGCGTAAAGCTGTTTAGTGGGGCTGTCTGTGAGGCGTTGCTACAGTCTATGAATCAGATCCACCCCTTGCCCATCCAGAGCTCCACCTTCTCGTCCAAGTATGGTTCCTTCTGGCCCTAAAAAGCCAAGGTGCTGACAGCTGAAATCCCAAACTTGAGGCTTCAAAACAGCAATCCGCAAACCAACGGGTGACTATGTTCCCATATGGTATTTAAATACTGTAGCTACTGCCAACTTGTGGCACCTGTATGGTAATACAAAAATCATGTACATCGTCCAGGCGTCCACTGTGCTCTAAAGGCTAGGGTCTGCCTTTTCAAATGCCATCAACATAACTTAAATAGGAAAGTGCAAAAGTTGATCCTTCTCTTCAGTTTATTCATCTGCTGTCGATTCTACTGTGTTGGCAGCTTCAGACATGTTATTTTGTTCCTTCAAAAGTTATGGCATACATGCAGTGTGAGTTGGTCAGCTGGTCTCCTTGGATCAATGCATTAGCTTCTTGGGCCCTGACACACCAAGCCTACGGTCAGCCATCGGTCCGCTTCTGGCCATCTGTGAGTGCTGTCACCCTAGATTTTGCAGTGTGTCCCGCGGTGTTGGCAGTAGTCCGCCCTTGTCAGAGGTTTTTTTTTTTTTTTTTCAGTTGATTCAGCTTGTTGAATTGGAAACAGCAGAGCCTGTGTGTGAATAACATCACTCTGATTGGCAGTTCAACTCAGTGCATGAGAAGAAAAATGGAAGTGAGAAAAGCAATAAACAGCTAAAGCAAAGAGGGCTTGAGACCAAATCAAACTTCTTGTATGACATTTTTTCTTTTTTTTTGCCATTGAGCTCTTTAGGAGAAAAGGTTTGTAATTGTTTGTGTTCTTGTTTGCTAGCGCACAATAACTTTGCTTTGTTCTTTTTAGCAATGGGTTGTGTTGTTACTGTTCTAACTGGCTAACTGGCATCTTAAAATGGTCCTTCTGGTTTCCCTTTTTTAATGCTGATTCAGAATACTGCCTTCTGCTGCTATGGAGTTATTTCCTCTCACACAGGCACAGAATGGACATACGGTTTTGCCATTGGCTGAAGTCTGCAGTGTGTCCAGGTGCAACTTTCTGGCTGAAACACAGGGAAAACAGCAGTCAGTCTTTGTCGCCACTAGTTCTTTGATGCCAGTTAGGGTTAGTCAGTTTAGGTGTCTGGGCCCTAAAGGCAGAGGAGGCTGCAGCCTGAATGAGTCAAAGTCACGACAGGAGGAAACTTCAGCACCCTAGATGCGTCAATGCCATGAACATTTTTTGCTCATGATTCTCTTTGTATAAAAAGTGGTAGGAAACAACAACAGACCAAGGTACAACTAAATATTTACAACATGAGGTCATGTCATTAACAAGACAAATTTAGCAGAGAAAGAGAAAGAAAACTGGGTGCCAATCAGCAGAGGGTATTTCCCCCACAACAACATGCAACTCTCCAGAAAGCCTCTCCAACTCCACATATTTTCACCAAAAGATTAACACTTCAATAATGCTCAGTCACCATCATTTGTAGGAAAACTGGAGCAATAAAACATATTCAGCTTTGGATTTATAAACAATATTTTTTACCTCTTTGAGTAATTCTAAATTTGGAAACTAGACAAAAGACTTCAGTGTTATTGTTTCAAACAGTTGATTGACATTTTACTGTTTACAGGAGAGATCCTTGTCTTAAAGAGATTTTTCATGTACTTAATACCAAATACGAAAGAGACAACTCTAATAATTTCAATTAGAATGTTACCAACTATCAGAGTGAGACATGTGAGCTAAGATAAAGATGGATTTTTGTTGATGGGATGGCTCAAACAGTGAGGTCAGCGAGTTATCAAGACACAGCTGCTTTGTGATCTAAACACAATAGCCGGGAAGAGGAGAGGTGATGTCATGCTTATCAAGCTACTGGAAACATTAGATCAGGTCAAACTACTGGATAAACATGTCTACTTTAAGTTAAACATCGCTGTGCCAAGTGTCCATTAATCAGATTGATTACTGGAGAGCAAATGGAATGTAATCAAAACTTTATAAACAGCTATTATCACTTGGCTCTCACTCAGAACGATAATAAAGCAAAGAGCTTAAAGAATAGATTCACATTTTTATTTTACATTAAAAGAGTTATTGGTGGCTCCTGTCTATTGGCAGTGAAGAGATCCTTTCTGCTGCTGTGAGATGAATGCCACAGCCCTAAAAATCCAATCCAAGTTTAACCAGTGCTAATAAAGTATGTATTTTTAGCCATGCCAGCAGGCTGGAAAAAGAAATGGCAGTGTCAGCTGGTCCAAAGTGAAATATTTTAACAACCACTGGAGAAATTGCCATGAAAATTTGTATGGTCCCAAGATGACAAAGCTTACTAATTTTGGCAATCCCCTGAGTTTTCCTCTGGTACCCACATTAGCTCTACATTTATTTTTAGTAAAATTTCAACAACTGTTAGATGGATTGCCACAAAATTTGGTGCACTCATTATTGTTCCCCTTCAGGAAGAAATGTAATAACTTTGGTAGACCTTTGACTTTTCATCTAGTGCCACAAGCAGCATGTCAACATTACATTTTCTTATACTTTGTTCTGGGACCAAGTATCTGCAAAACTAATCCCATTTACTAAGACAGATCATTAACATGCTATGAGTCAGCATGTTAATATTAACATTGTGAGCATCATAGCATGCTGATGTTAGCATTTAGCACAAAGCATTGCTATGCCTAAGTACAGTGTTGCCGAGCTTTATGGTGCCTTCTCTGTGGCTCATCCGGAAACAAGACACACTTTACAGGGATACAGAAAGAGGGAAATGGACGTTATTTTGGAAGGCACCCATGTGATTCGGTTTGGTCATTACAAATTTTTATTATTATTATTTCTTTTGCAGGGCGTTTTTTGTTTTTGCCTTCACTGATAATACAGCGTATGACTGACAGGAAAGGTGGATGAGCGGCTGGAGGTGACACACAACAAAGGGCCATGAGTTGGAGTCGAACCCGGCCCGCCGCAAAGGACTCAGCTTACAATATGTGGGGTACACAATCTACCAGGTGAGCTAGAGGCTGCCCAATGATGTGTTTAAACTTGCTAACTTATAGTACTGTCTGGGGTGAGCTTTGCACGCCAGAAAATTCCATATAACCATTTTTGCGTCAAATGTGAAGGCTCCAAAAGTTGTTCCAGCTCTTCGACTCTTGGTCTTACACCTCTGAATTTTATTATCTAGGCATTCACTGTGCACACTGTGCTTTTTAGTTCAACCCGGAGAGAAGACTAGCCTAGCAAGTTCACCTGTACAGACATCTCTATGACTCTTCATTGAGAGACAACAGGGACAGTTAAATTGCCTTAAATTATTAGAGAGAAACATCCCACCACACTGGGGAAAGAAGAGGCTTTTTGCCACAGGGTGTGTTACAGACCACTGTAAAAAGTAAAAAATAAAAAAAAACACCCTCAAGGAAACAGTGGTGACCTGGGGTAAGTTAAGCAGCAGTTAGAATTACTGATGCAGTACTTTTCCGGTAACGACCCTGTGGTAACACTTGTTGACCTCTTGATTACCCACAGAATATTTTGTTTGTACGCTGCCTTGCATTTCCGAGAATATTACAACGAACACTAGGTTGAGCTCAGACACCTCTGTGCATGCCTCACAGCTCACATGCTATCTATGGAGGGCCAATCCACGGTGTCTCATGCTGATACAAACCAAGGAAGCGAAAGCAAGAGAGTGACCATCGCCTGCTCATGCAATATTCTTCTGAATGTGGGCAGTGCCAGATGTGAAGCACACAGAAAGCTAGCTTGGTAGCTAATATTAGCCAGCTTGCTAATAAATACCACAAAATATGATGATGAAATATGATGTTATCAAACTCACTGCCTACCAGGCAGCATCTCTCATGTGGGGCAGGTTGTATTTTAATGGCCAGTATCATATAATGTCAGCTGGTTAGACAAGACAGCAACCTATGCCTTCTTCACACTTCTTTGCCAATTGGTTGAGGCTGCAACTTTGCTAGTCAAAGTTCACCAAAGTTGAACTCCAGATGATGCAAGGATGCAAATTTGCTTTGCGACTGGAAATAAATGTTTTATTTCCTCCCTCACTTGCACTGAATGGAAGCAAACGGGAGTGGATTATTCACCAATGTCAGTTTCATGCATGTGTGAGCATACGTTAAGGCCCCTTGTGTGCTTTAGCTGAACTTTAGACAGCATTTTTACATGACATGATGTCAGGGAAGGCCTCACAAGAGCGTAGACATGAGGGAAATATTACAGCAACCAATAAGTCTTTCAGTGTACATGAGGGCAGATGATTTTGTAATAAAATAGACTTCAAAAGATGTGAATCTATTCTTTAAAGTTTCAAATACCTTTAAGTTCCAATTCATACATTTCTCAGGGCCAAATCAAGCCTCGTTGCAAGGAGGGAAACGCAACAGTGAACATGCCATAGACTGTGGCAGGCACCAAACCACCGAGTCTTCCTGCTGTACACGAGTGAAGTTCTTCCAGAGATGAAGTCAGACGTTTAGTAGTTTAAAGTCCTTGTGGAAGAGATCTGTACCTCAGATCAAGAAACTGTAATCCTCTTCAAAACTGTCAGAATCATGAGATGTGGCGTTTACCACAACCCAGGGGCCCAATATGTGTGGTGAAGTTAATTTCTGTTTGACAAACCTCTCGTCAAACTCTTTCTCTGGCTTACTTCACTCATGCTTCATGCTAATCAACCCACAACAAACTGAAGCCAACAAACATTTTTGATCAATCTAACCCACTAAAAAGAGTCTGCTATTCAGCAATGGCCATTTCAAGTCTTTTGTTTCCATTGTTCCACTGTTTTACTCACTGAGTGTTGCCAGGAAAATGCTTTACTTGTCACAATTCACAGTTCAGAGAAGGACCCAAATGCAGAGCATGAGGCAGGCAGGATGACAGAACAAAAAGCAAGCTTTACTGGCAGGCTGATTCCAGAAAAACAGAAACAGACAGACAACAAAAACTGAAGGAAAAGGTTAAACAAAATCCACGTACAAGGAAAAAAATACTAAAACTAAACTGGAACAAATCAGGCTGACGTGAATCAACCCTGTAATTCCAGTAGCAGAGACAAAACAACTCAAATCCTGGGGAAATGCAGATGAGAATGAGCTGGTATAGATAAAGATGCCATGTTGGTCATATAGGCACAATACAGGACACAACAAAGTTAAATGTTAACACTGTCGGGAATAAGTAATAATAAATTATTTTTATCCTTATTATCTGTATCTTTATCTTAATTCTCATTACGCTTTTCTGTATTGTAAATCAGTGTGCAGCACTTTGATAAACTTTTATGTTTTTAAAATGTGCCATATAAATAAAGTGGATTGGATTGGATTTGATAAGTGTATTGTATTGACACTGCTACAGAAGCGTTCTGTGTGGTGTGTGTGACGAGCAAGGAGATAGCGACAGTGTGTCTGCACTCCGGAGGGGCAGGTGAGCTGGACTTTAGATCAGCAGTAAACTATGAATGGTCAAGTGAATGATAAGCATGAGCTACAGTTTGTCAGAGCCACCAGGCCAAGCTATTTTAGCAACACATAGAGAAAGATTTTTTTTTTCACTCAGTATAAATGTGTTATTTTCACTTATGGTATTTGAATATTTCTGCATACGGGGTCTCTAAACCATCTTGGAATTACATAAATTGGGTATGACTGGAAAGATGAGACTCTGGTGGATTCAGTGAGGCCATTTTTATCCATGTGTAATGATGTTAGTCCCCTATAGTAGCTAGTTCATTGTAGTGAGACAATTTCTTTGAAACTGACATCACTGACCTATAAAATGACCTATTGTGGCCTCTAGGATAATCACAGCCTCATGAAACTTTACAACCACGAACTACAGACCTTGGGCATTCAGAGGATGAATCGCTTTCATAGGTATATGGACAATAAAGTCGTTTCTCAGCATCCAATTGCCAAAAAAAAAGCTATTCTTACAGAAACTTACAAATGTCAAAAGTGTTTAAATCACAGCATGGATTTTTCAAGGTCTTGATGTCTTAATGTGATATTTTGGAAGGATCTTTGACCATCTGTATGGATTCTTAAGTGGTAAACCATGCTTAAATGTAGCACCCAAACTGTGTAACAAATGGTATCAGCCCAAATAATGCTGCAACAACGTATGAGGCATAAATTAGCATGGCACTGGCCATCATGTACTTCCATCATAATGTTCTAAGCCCTTTCAAAATTTTAGTTGGTGTCTGACCAAAACATGTTAAAGACAGTTTTATGACTAGAAAATCTTAACACACAGTGCTGAGCCGCATCCAAATTGAATCTCCAGGTTCCTAGCTTTCAGATGATATATATTACATCTATAAGGCATATATTGGGGCGGCAGTAGCTCAGTCCATAGGGACTTGGGTTGGGAACTGGAGGGTCGCCTGTTCGAGTCCCCGTCCGGACCAAATATGGAGTGTGGACTGGTAGCTGGAGAGGTGCCAGTTCACCTCCTGGGCACTGCCAAGGTGCCCTTGAGCAAGGCACTGAACTCCCCAACCGCCCGGGGCGCCCGACCAAGGCAGCCCCACCACCCCGACATCCCTCCACCCTGTGCATGTATAGGTCCTGTTTGTGCATGTGTGTCTTTTGGACCTGTGTGTTAATGACCAAAGAGTGAAAAAATTGAATTTCCCCTCAGGGGGATTAATAAAAGTATATAAAATTTAAAAAAAAAAAAAAAAAGTATACTTTGGGGGATAAATAACCACCGTATTATTAATGTATTAAGTGTTTTATGACACTATTTGAATTAACGGTTTTCTGTGGTGACACTGACATCAGGTCAGTGTGTCCTATTTCTTCTAGAAGAGACATTTCTGATGACAAAGTGGACTCATAAAAATGTCTCCCTCATTAAAAGCCTCAACCTCACCCACCCAAACCAACCAAAACAATCTGCTGCTGCCATGACAACTAACTGTACTGCTGCCTTTAGATGTGGGTGGCTGTGGGAAGTGGAACATTTCCATGTTACTCATAGATGATCTTCACTCAGTCATCCTGTTACAACCTGAACTTAAGGGAGACTCAGTGGTAAACATAATGCCTCTAATAGACATTCAGTGATGAGTTGCTGAGGTTGTAGCTGCTGCAATGGATGATTAAAGAGGTGATAGTGACTCATCTGGCATTTTTGCACAATAAGTAGAACTAACTGAATAAAACCATGTCAAGTCATTTGAAATTTAATATAGCCTACAGTAGTGTTTAGAATGTTGGCCAGACAAAACAAGATGTCATCTTGAGCTCTAACAAAAAGTGACTGGCATTTTTCCCGGTCTCCCGTATCCGATAAATACTCATGTTGGGATGCTAATACGCTCACAATAACAATGCTAACATACTGATGTTTAGCAGGTATAATGTTTTAAATGTTTACCATATTAGTTTAGCATGCTAGCATGCTAACATAAACATAAAGCACAGCTTAGGCTGACAGGAATGTCATTAATTTTGCAGGTATTTGGTCAACATATTTGACTAGTTATTTTTGAACCTCATAGTGGTGCTAGAGGAAGTGTCAGGGCATCACCAAAGTAGGTAAGATTTACATGAATGCCTGTGCAAGATTTCACGGCAATCCATCAAGTAGTTGTTTAGATATTTTAGTCTATTTTAGTGGCTGACCAGGCTTAAAAAAAATTACCAAAATTCTTCACATGAAAATTATCTTTGATTGGAGACCTGAAAGCAACTTTAACAATTTCACATCACTTTTTTCTACGTTGTTGTGCTGTAGCCTACAGACAAAGTTACTACCATTAAAAGTCCAATTATGAATGACATGGATGAAAGATTTGTGGCTGTGTTTTACATATTAAAAATACATTCATCCTCATAATAAAATTGTATCTATACTTCACAAACAGTGCATGTTAGCAGGAGACCGTGCAATGTGCCGGGGCTCCATCAAAAATAGATGAGGCGTGTATTTTCATTAGCTTCTGGGACTATTGAGCCGCTGACTTGTGGAGATCTGCACTTTACTGAGTGCACTTTTCTTGTCAAGAGCTGGAGCAGTTAGTTGATTAATTAATCAGTTGACTGTCATGTTTTCAAACTCTCAAATATAAGGGTTTCCTGCTTTTATTGTACATGGGAACATGGGTTTTGAAGTGTTAGTCAGACTGACCATCTACTCTGAGGAACTGAGGGTGACATTTTATACAGTTTTCTGTCATTTATAGACCACACACTGACAAAATAATCAGCAGCTTAATCAAAAATGAAAATAATGCAGCCCTAGTTATCATCTTTCTTATAAAAGCCCACTATTGACAATTTCTTGGTATGCTGGTAGAATACTATTTCTACCAGTTCTCATTCTCATTCTGTAAAAGTGTCACAGTCACAAACTGGTTTCTGGTACCCTGCGAATACTGAGATTTGACCCCTACAGTTTGCACTCTAACATACTTTTGGGGTGACATATAGCATCTTTTTCTGTTTGCGTCAAGCCACCGTTCATCTCCAGGAGAACGACTGCTGACTCTAAAACCATGGTGAGGAAACACAAACATCTCAAACAGAGAGAGGGATTGGGGGAAAGCTCAGCGAGGCAGGGAGCCTGAACAGAGGATGTCGTTGGTCTAAACCAGATGTTCCGAACACATCAGCCAGCTGCTGTTTTCAACAACTCCTAAACAATAGACAAAGTTACAGTACAGCTGTGGGCTATACTTTCCCCTGTTCTTGTATAATGCTATTAACTAGAAAACATCAAGTGTTGTAAAACTTTGTTTTCTATAATTCTGCTCTCTAAAAGTATAGGATATTTTAAGTCATTAGACATTGGATAATGACAGATGTACTGGTGTTTGTCTTGACAATAAAACTAAGTACTTCGTATGAAATAATACATTTTGCAACTTAAGATCTAAGATAAAAACCTCTTTGAAGGGGGCCCTCTAAACACTCTAATTTGTATTTCTAGCCATCCAAGGCAAACTGTGGTGTGCAAATACTTCACTTGAATACAGTAGACAGCTCAAAAAAGCAGTGTTGTCACACCTGTTTTGATTATTAGCACTATTAAATATTGTTAGTAGTGATTATCAGCGTTATATAGTCCCTCAAGGGTGTTGGCATGTTGCGAATTAACGCCCGCTGCAAAATCTGTGCGAACTTTGTCCAATCACTGCAACTTTAATGCAAATTTGACTATTTAAAATGGGTAGAATGTCATGTCAGTGTAGAGCTGCACACACTGTATAGCTTGTTTGCAATCACATGACTCTTATGACGCACAAAATTCTGATGGAGGGCAGGAAGTGATAAATCCATATAATGTGTGGATTGGAAATACGGGAGCATGACTACGTAACAACTGCTTAAAAGGTTGCATGAACCTGCAGGCAGCAGGTATAATCAGAAAATTGAAACTCATATTGGATTTGGTATACAAAATGAAGAAAAGTGATTTTCCCACAGCTTGACTGATTTGCCCAATGTGGACACGATTGTCGTTACAAATTACCTTGACCTACAGACTTCCTGATGTTACTAACGTTATACAATAAGCAGATGAAAACGTACAAGACTCTACTGAACTCTAAGTACTTTGTGTGCGGTTTGGTCCACAACTGAAATGACTACAGTCTTGTTGTCGGGTGAGCAAATGTGCTTGAGTAGCTTTAATATTTACTCTGTATATGGATGCCCTGCATCAGGGTGGTGGTAGTCTTCGCTTTCAGTTGCCTGCCCTACCACTCTCTCCATTTTTCTTTATCATGAAACTTCTGCTACAGTACCGTAGATCTGTGCCTGGGACACAGTCACACAGACACAGTGGTGGGGCTAACTATTAGCATCACATAACTAATGTTAGCAAACTGTTAGGGACAGGTTGAACATCAAAGTTAAACTATTTTGGTGACAGTGTAAGATTAATGGCCCAGCATCAGATGTTAACCACTTCTGCGGGGTTCTGGCCAAGTGGAAAAATATGATTATGAGTACGGACGAGATCACGTTGTGCTTTGCTAGCTCATGCTAACGGGTCAGAGAGAGAAGGTGTAGAGCAGCTTACAAAGACGGTCCTTTAACAACAGCTGCTTGTCGGCAATCTGTTTCTGCTGGCCGCTATCATAATAGAATGCCGTTATCTGCTTATTAACGGTCATGTGTCTTGTAATGGAAGAAGGCAGTCAATGTTACGTTAGCATAAACATGTTAACATGAAGAAATGATATTATTAGCAAAGATAAATCAACCTATTCATAAAATGTAAATACATTTAATTTACAGTACACAACATTAATGACAGGCTAACTGTTACCCATAATCCTTATGCAACCATGTGAGCCAGCTAACGCTAAATCACTGCGCAGCACATATCTATAACGCAAAGGGGAACAAGTAAGCAACAGTTACTATTGCAACATATACCAATTAGCTGTATTATTATTCCAAGTGTACAGACATTCTTGTGAGTCACAATAGGTCATTTTGGAACTTTACCAGCAAAAGACCATAAACCTCAGACACCACCAGTGAATGTGCAGAGGGTGATGTTAACACATCTAGCCATTCTACAATTGCTGCTGACTTAACAGTTACAGGCGGGCAAAAACAAGAGAACCAAAATTATTCGGATAATTATCTCAACTGCAACTTATTTTTTTTACAATATATGTAGTAGGGGATCCTTGCTTTGTCTCTTTGAGCTATAGGGGTCCCTGGCCTGAAAAAACACTGAGACCTCTGATAAACAGTATATATCAATGCATTGTAATTAGTGATGAATTAACATGTAACTATGGTGCAGCTTATTTAATCTACTTTATACAGGCTACTTTGGATAGCTTAACCCATAACAATACATCATCATTTATTAGTTGATTTCTATTTTGTATTAATAATCTTATTTTATCAAGTAACTAATGATGTCAAATTAATTTAGTGTAGTAAAAAGTACAATATTAGCTACCAAACTGTGGTGGAGTACAGGTACAAAGTTGCATAAAATGGAAATGCTCTTTACTATAGCACTTGGGTAAATGTACTTAATTTCATTCAACAACTGAGGATAACCATACACTTACTCATCTTTAAATATTCTTTGTACAATTTTTTGACACAGCACTGAACAAATGTATCCTTTATTTTAATCTTTTTCTTTTCCTTTTCAGATTTATTCAACAATGGCATTAATACATCATCAGCTGAGTAAGACCAAAGAATTATGATAAACAATAAATTTTGTCCATTTACCCAAAATATTGCAGAAAAAAACAAGTCAGCCAGTCATTTCTTAGCACTTACAGTAGAAGACGTTTTGTCCGCTTCAGCTCAGATTCAACTGGGGCAGATGAAACTGTGTCCTCCAGAAGACAAAGCCAAAAACATATGCAGAATTAAATCCAAGAGCATCACACATGATCCAGTAACACAACATTTTATCCATCAATGGAGTTCTCATTCTGTTGTTAAAAGCAAAACTAAAAGCCAAAACAATGACTTAATCTTGAGCAGAAGAAATTAGTACCGTTTGTTGGTGTAGCCAACAGTAGCTGATATGTGCTTGGGTCATCTGCCTCCCTGCAGGAAGTCTGTAAAATAAAGGAGCCAAAATCAATACCGGTAATAAGCCATCAACTGAACAAAAGAGGTCAGTGCTTCCAGACAGAGAGGGATTAGAGCTGGCACGCTTGTCTGGGTACAGCAGTCTGAACGCTGCTGTCCTGCACTTGGATGGAAGTTTTAATACCAAACATCTCTACTTTTATTGCACGTTCTGTATAATCTACTGTCTCCACCAGTTAACTGGGATGGCTTGTAAAAGATGACTGATTTATTTTATTTGTTCATAGATTTTTGCACTTTGTCAAATAGACTTCAGGGCTAGTCAATGAACAAGATCATTTAAAATGGATTTGATGAAATCTTTTAATTAATCTGAAATGTTTCACATGAACAGATGCACATGTCAGGTTTCTTTTAAATGACATTTATGAGATCAATATTTCTCATGGGCATGTAATTACATTTTGAACTCAAATATTGCAGCAATATTGCCACCATGACAAAAACATATTTGCAATTTTTCTTTTTTTCCTTTACACATAACCACCATCTTTTATATTTTAATGATTTTTTCTAAACTTTCCCATTATTCCACAAAATCAACAAATCTGTTCAGCCTCTTGTTTCCAATCTAATCTGACATAAAATACACACAATAATTACTCAGAGGCACACAAATAATATGAGTAACATATGAAACAGCCTATATCAAGATTAATAATATGTAAATTTTTAGACATAATATAGAAGCTTTTTGGTGAAACAACATTCCAATTTATCAGATTATAAAGGATTACATCCCTGTGAAATGGAAGTTAGAGTGTCTTTAGATTCTGCTTTGTGATGTTTTTCCTAATGAAACAGAATATTTGAGCGGCGTACACTTACATGAAGGATTTAAATCCTTTGCATTTGATTGGACCGTTTAAAAGTGGGCAGGCTTAGAGTTTAGTACCATATAGAGCTGCAGTGGACTGTTGGCTCCATTCACACTTCCCTGGCCTGGAGGGAGAGGTTGAGGGAGAGATTGTTTTGACAGTTAGAACAAAGGTTTTGCCCACAGATACCCAAACATACATCTCTTCCTATCTCTCTCCATATTGCTCTGTTAGCTAGCCACTACAACCATTTGATTGGATGAACTTTTGTAAACGCCACTGTGGGCACGATCAGTCATCAAACATTTAAAACTGTTTTACAGAAAGAGAAAACAGGCATATTAATGTAAAAATACTCTGATACTGGTTTATGACATATGTTTGACATATTCAATCACACAGGGACTAGATATGCACCGATTTATCAGCAACATATCATATCAGTATCGGCCTATCGATAAATAGGATAACATTCACGGATGGCAGTGGCCGATGTTTTTCCATTTTGTCACAGCAACTTTTCGCAGGCTAAAAAGCAGGGCAGAAGACCAATGGCATCCCTCCACCCTGGGGATAACAGAGTGCATGTCTGGGACAGATAGAGATCTTCCCTGGGACACCATCTGGACAAAAGGACATAGCTCATGCCACTACATCAACCATCAACATTTCAGAGGACACACCCCATTTTTTCCCTGATAATACTACATTGTGAACAACAAATTAGTGTTGAAATCAGCAGGGGGAGGCTTTTGAAGCAGTAATTTTTCTAAAGGTTTTTCGTGTGAAGTTATTTTGAAGGTTGTTTCATAACTACGTACAACTGAAGTTGCGCTTATTCAAAGGTAGTGTAATGAAGGGCTGATTGACTTTAAAACAGTTAAGTTTTTTTATATACTGATGACTTCTTTGTTTCCCTGGCACAAAAGGGGGACTAAATAACAAGAAAAATAAAGTTAACAACAACAACAATAAAACAGATCAGTATTGGTATCGGATATTGGTCAAATTGTTATTTTAAATATTGGTATTGGTAGTTCAGTACATCCCTAACTTTAAGTGTTGATAAGATTAAAATAGGGAAAAAGTTTTTTCTCATTAAAATTTGGACTTAAAGAGTCTTTTGCTTTAATGATAAAATTCAGTATGTTTTTCAAACAGATGTTTTTTGTTTTAATGAGCAACACTGATTTTGTTAAAGACGACAGTTTCATGATATATACACAAGATAAAGTGATGATGTAGTAATACTCAGAAAAATCTCATTATGACATTGAAAATATTGTGCATAACATGAAAAGATCTAGTCTCTACATTCACTGAATGTAGAGTCTGTATATAGAGTCTGTAGGCAAACCCCGGAGATCTTGCCTCCAGAAGAAGAGCAGAAGAACCTTGGTTTCCAGTTGTAGGCTGTTTGTAGTCCGCGTGATATTGACCAATCACGTTTGAGCTGGCTGCAGTTTAAACAGTCCGTGCGGTGAACTAACGAGGCGGAACATAATTGGCGTCACTGAAAACTCTGAATCCATCGCAAGTGTAGGAGCTATTTCTATGTGAATGTATGTAAGCAACAAATTGAGTCCTCATTGTGTTGGGTGTAACTTCCTACATAGGTAGGAACTTTCTGACAGGTGTCAGGTGTTGCTAGATGGAGGAGCACACAGTTTTTCGACCGCTCCACTCCGTCACGTTTTCTTGTTTGTTTGGTGAAATAAATATGGACTTTATCTGCACTAAATGAATTCTTGCACGTTATTGAAGATCCTGGAGACAGTGAGAAATAAAGAAAGCATCCAATGAAGACGCGTAACTAGACACTGGTCGTTTCATTAGACACAAGTTAGAGTCGTACGGTAGCAAGCGCGTTGATTAAGTTTTTAGCCTGTCTATGCAGCCCCTCAGTGGCTTTAAGTGTTAGGCTTAGCTGCTACAGCAATGGTTCAGCATATTTACTTATATATAAACGGAAGTCGGAAACGGAAATTCGCCTCCTCCGCCCAAATCAAACCAGAATGCCAAAGAATCGGGGGTCTGCCCCCAGAGGCTGCATTGCCATCTGCCCGAAGTCAGACGCCGAATACAGCCGATGGGTCCCGAGAATGGAAAAGATCATGGTGGAACACAACTTTTTTGCCATTTTGACCGTAATACCGTGCCATACAAGAGACTTTATGACATGAAGGGTATTATTTCATTTGGAAATGAATATTCTCCTATTTATTATTTGCAATGACATCACATTGTCATGCCTAAAATAAATTTAGGCCATTAATGTCAATTTATTTCTGATTGAACATAAAATACTGCGAGCTAAAAAGACTGAATGAAGACGAGTTAAAGGTCAGCCAATAAGAGGGTTTTAGTTTAAAAAAGATTTAGGGCCAGAGGGAAGAAAAAAATGTTTTGACCTTTGGTTTGACTTGCCACCTGTCTAACATCAAAACACATAACTTCTGTGTTGCTGAAGAGAAATTAAAGCGTTGAATGTATGAGTTAAACTGTCCGTGTTTGAGATGTTAGCAGGTCAGGGGTAAGGCTGACATGGATACCCTCATGGCACCTTTGATCTGTTTCCTTAGCTTTTCCCCAAAGGAGTTCTTTGAAATCTAATATTTGGCCCACTGAGTTATGTCTCTGGTCAAGACAAACAAAAAAAGCTTGGGGAAATCCTCTATGCTTGTTTGCCAGTGTTTAACACTTGTAATTTCCAGGACCAAAGTAGGAATTCCCCTCTTCTCTCAGTGTAAATGTTGGATGTCATTCCACCTCAGGGGTTATCTGGAGACAGGGAGGTGATGAGTAAATCACGTCTTTTTCACCAGTTTTCCTTTCTCTCTTGAAATCTGAGGATGTTAAATGTTACCTCAGAGTATCATCAGTTGACTTCATGTTCCTAAAAGGAACACATGGACAAATTTCAAGTCTATTTCCATGCATGAGTCATGTGTCTACAGCATGACACCCACCATACCTCCCAGTGATTTCTCTATCAGTGTAGCTGACACTGGAGAGGCCTAGAATGGCACCAACAATCATCAGCACAGTTTTGTTAATTAATCAGCATTAACTGAAGTTATTTATTTAGGCAAAACATGCTGGTTCCAGCCTTTCAAATGACAGAATTTGTCACTTTTCTCTTATTACTAACAATTCAATGGTATCTGATCAGTAGCCAGGATGAACAGTAACCATGCTGTTTAGACCCTGAGTGTAGGTATCAGGAAAAAAACAGAATTATCACCTCACCGTTTGTTGCCTCCACTAACCAGTCAAGCTGCAGGTTACATCCATGTCTGTCCAGACTCATATATAGCTGTGGCAGTAAGAAATAGTTGGATTTCCATCTGAACGTAGCACATATTTTAACAAAATTTTCAGAAAATCTGCAAAATGCAGATTTATGTGTTTTACCATCCACTACTGTTATGCAAATACTGGGAGTTGGTTTGTGGAGATAAGCAGTAGATGTGCTACTTCTCCAGTCATGTGCCACTGCAGAAGAGGGTGCAACGAGGTGACGCAATTGAAAAAGCGCTAGTCAAACCTCAAACAAAGGAAGACAATAAATGTATAATTACGAAATGCACACTGGACAATCAAAAGAGAGTTATTACGACTATGTTGTCTCGGGAGAGTTTTGGCAACAGTGCTGTGTGCATACACAAGCATGTTAAATTCCAATCAGAGACAATGACTAGAGCTTGTAGTGGCATGTGCAATGACGGTAATGATAATTCATTATTTATTTGCTGAATGTGATTCCATTGCACTCTGTCGCATCTACCTTTTATTGATACACAAACTTTTCCACTTCCCCCAAGCAGAAAAACTTTTTTGCGATATTTTCAAGATTTTTTCAAAATGTTGGCATTACATTTAGTGTTTTGTTTTGTATGGGCAGACTGAAAATGTGGATTAAAAAAAGAAATAGAATAGAAAGCCTTTATTGTCAAAGTACTGAATGCAACAAAAATAGGAGTGCTGCTCCACTTTGTGGTGCAAAAATAATCAAAATTCGCACACAAAAAATAAAAAACATAAATAATATTTTTTTTAAAACGTGGAAAGTAATGCACCTAGTAATCTAAATATAGATGTTGCTGCAAAGAAGCAACATATTCTAAAACATGGATGCTTCACACACATCTTCCACCCGGCAGCACAGAAGATCTATACAATCAGCACAGTTTCAAGGTGGACACCCAAAATCAGTATAACCAATTCAGTATCTAACCAAATGTCTCTCCTTCTTTTACAGAGTCATAACTTTGAATAATGGCCAGAAATGTGTTTTTGCAGAACTTTATGATGTCACAGTGAAGCTGACCTTCGACCTTTTTTGGACATAAAAGGTCATCACTTCATCTTTAAAGGGATTTGTGTGAAGTTCTGTAATGTATAAATTATTGAGTTATGACCAAAAAAGTGTTTTTGAAGTCAGTGACCTTGAGCTTTGACCTCTAAAAATCTAATCAGTGCATCAACGAGTACAAGTGGATGTTTTTTCCAAATTTGGAGAAATTCCCTCAAGGCGTTCTTGAGATATTTTGTTCATGAGAATGGGACAGACATGAGGACCATTGACCTTTTACCACCAAAATCTTATCAGTTCATTTTGAGTTCAAGTGACATTTGTGCCAAATTTGAGGAAAATCCCTCAATGTGTTCTTGAGGTATCACATTCACGAATATAGAACAAACAACCCTTAATCATAGCCTAATGCCTCTGGCCACAACTGTCACCGGCAGAGGCATAAAAAAGAGGGATCGGTGCATTTTTATTGGTAAACACATGTGACCATTGATAGGTTTCCTTACTGCAGCTATGGACATATTTTGCAAAAGCGAGAGATGCGGTTTGATTTGATGTAAAAGCATTTATGTAGGAAATACATTTTACGCTGAGGTAGTAAACTATTTTATGCTTTTGAATTTCTTTTTTCACACTGGAAAGGCAGCATGCATGTTGATCCATTAGTATTATGTAACTTCAGCAGTGGTCACAGTCAAACAAGAAAACAGGCCTGCATGTAATGTCGCTGCCAAAGGCTTCAAGGTTCCCCCCTCTGAGAGCAAAATCATGGAAAAGCCTGAACTGGTTGTGTTGGATCTGTTTCATTTGAGGGATGTTGTCATTTGCTAAGCCTGGATACTGGGAACAACTGGAGACTGAATGCACAATTTATGCTTAAAGTGTTGTACATTTTTGAATTCTGTTTCACAGACAAAACAACTGGCAAGCTGGTTTTAACTTGTTTGACATAATCCAGATAGTAACTTCTCACCAGTGCCTCTATGTGAACTTGATTCAAGCTAAAATCCCTAAAGGCTGATGTTTCCATTTTCTTTAAATATTTGGTTTCCAGGGAAACCTCTGACAGAGCTTCAGTGCAAATGTTTTAAAACTTGCTGACAAGAGTCCCCCTACCCTCCATTTTTGGCTAATCAGTAAACTTTTAGACTAAGAATAATACTGCTGCATGTTTTGGATGATAGTAAAAATATTGTACCGGATGATGCTGAGCTCTTTGTGCTGTTCAAATAAGTCATCTATGGCTGGACTCCAGCAGTAGCAGAGTTTATTCTCTAAGATTTCTTATCCCACCAGCAGGAATCATTGGTATTGTATTGCAGATGTGCCGTTTGGCACTGAAATCAGTGACTGTAATTTATAACTTCTGATGCAACACCAGACTTTTACTTTTAGAGGTAATAAATTAGAGCTGACAAACCTAAAGTGTAAGCAAGTTTTTAAAAGGAAACTAAGGCCAGAATAAACCTCATGATAAAAACAATCTGATGAATCAGTCGTTGTGAGATTAGATCATCACTACAGAAAGCCTAGACACAACAGTTTAGATCAAGCATGAAACAACTCTGATTGATGACTGGATAATTCCTCTGGATTTCACGACTTTGCACAACAAATGTCCAGACCATGACAGGAGACAATGCTTCAAATATGGATGTTGCTGCAAAGAAGCTACAAATTCTGAAACATGGATGCTTCACACACATTTTCAACCCGGCAGCATAGAAGATCTATACAATCAGCACAGTTTTGAGGTGGACACCCAAGATTAGAGTCACCAATTCAGTATCAGACCAAATGTCTCCCATCTGTTGCTGAGATATGACGTTTGGCAATGGACAGAAATGTGTTTTTGCAGAACATAAAGATGTCACAGTGAAGTTGACCTTTGACCTTTTGGATATGAAATGTTATTACTTTGTTATTTTATCCTGTTAGGTATTTGTGTGAATTTGTGTCCTAATTAGCCTCTGAATTCTTGAGTTATGGCAAAAATGTGTGGCCTCTAAAATCAAATCTGTTCAACCGTGAGTGCAAGTGGAGGTTTGTGCCAAAATTAAGGAGAATCCCTCCTGGATTTCCAGAGTTATCCTGTCACAAACATGATATAGACGCAAGGTTACTGTGATCTTGACCACCGAATTGGAATCAGTTTATCCTTGAGTTGACACAGATGTTTGTGCCAAATTTGAGGAAATTCCATTGAGGTATTCTTGAAATATCGGATAACAAGAGCAGGATGGACAACCTGAACACATTAGGGCCATGGCTGTCCCCTGTGCAGAAGCAAAAAAAAAAAAAAAAAAAACATAAGATGGTACTACTGTCTAATAAAGGCAGTCTTTATAAAAGGTTTTAAGTTCATATCCAGTGGCACTTTTAAAGATTCCAGTCTTAGTTGATCTGGCAACTCCTGTAGTTACTGTGGTAACAGAAAATGAGATTTAACTAGAGCTGTCAGCATTAATGTGTTAATTGTGATTCGATTAAGGTCTGAACATAACGCATTTTTTATATATTTTTTAATAACGCTAATTACGTGCTATTTGTCCCTTCAACGCACTGTAGTCAAGTTGCCGAAGTGGCTCCCTGCTTCCTGCTGCAGCAGTGATGGAAAATAACAACATCATGTGCTTTTGAATGGTTCATTTCACTTTTAAAAACTCCCAGATGGCTAGTTTGACACGTAAAAAGTAATATGCACCTTGTGTCAAACGGACTTGAATATCACTAAGTAAGTACTTCGATTTTGAGTTACCACCTACGAGCTGAGCACACAGGTGCAGCTAATCAGACTGATGTCAGTGGGCAACCATATCGCCAAAGCTGGTAAAGCACTATTTCGTAGTGCAGGAAGCACCACAGACATGTGGATTAAACTAAACAGAATGACTTAACTACAGAACTTGCTAAAATGGGTAGCCACTGAGAGCAGACCAGTCAACACCGTGGAAAACTTGAGTCTAAGAGACTCTTCTTCTTCTTCAGGATGGCATGTTGTGACCAGTCATATGCAAAATCGTCATGAAGAACAATAGTCTCACACATACAGGACCTGTATGAATCAGAGAAAACAACTAACTGGAAGTCCTGAAAATCAGTGAGTAATCACAATTATCTCAGGGTAAGTGCACGCCATACTGACATTGATTGTACATTGCACTCCTTTGCATTAAAGGTTCAACATACAGAAGAACGACACTAAAATGTGCCCAGCACTTCTCTGAAGTTGCAGAGAAATGGGACATTGCGAGGAAGGTGAAGACAATTGGCACAGACAGTGCCAGTGTAATCCTTTCAAGAGTGAAAAAGTGAAAGGAAACACTATTTGACAGAATAAGCACTTTAAAGTTGTCCCTTACCTCTAGATTATAGTTTCAAGATCACACTGTTGTAGCAGTGCAGCACTGATTTGAAAGAAACAAATCTACAAGTCTAGATCATAATGCAAAGTTAGTTGCAGTTGTAAGATTCTCTATCAAGACACTGGTAGGAATTGCTTTAAATATGGATTTGAAAACCGTTTTGAAATGCAAAACAATGGAGTTTTAACATGGGATTAAAAACGCGATTAATTGCAATCAACTATTGAAATTCAGCAGTTTTCATGATTTTAAAAATTAATCATTAACAGCCCTAGATTTAACACTAAATGCCACAGAGTTTTGGCGGCAGCACAACAAATTACTATGGTTTAAATAAAGAAGTCAGACAAGAATTGACCTTTTTCCATCATTCTATGAGCAACTGGGATCTGACTTTATGCTGCACACAGCATGAGTTTGCTGACAGTGGGGCACAGTCAAAGGTTAAGTTGGAGGTGTGCAGCCTGTCACTTGACTATTTCATTACTCTTCAAAATAGTTCAAACTGATCAACTGTCAAAAAATGCCAAGACGCCAATTTGATTTAAGATCAAGTGCCAGGTTCACTAACAAAAAATAAAGACACATTGCATTTCCTGTAACTATTTCATAATGAAAGTCAACTCCTGTTGTTGCCGGTTGATGATGCTTTTAATTTGAACAGCTGCAGCAGCAGGAAATGTTCAGTTTGCACCAGTAGTAACTTAATAATGCATTTTCTCCATGATTGTTGCCCTCGACATCCCGTTTGTAATACTGCAAGTTACAGATGCTAGATGATATGAGCACATCAAATATCAGCTGATACTGGCCTTAAAATGAACGGTGAATGATCAGAATTGGCCAACATGCTAATAATATCAGTAAATCATCGGTATTGGCCACTATTGGCTTTATGACTATCAAAAGTGAATATATATCGATATGGGTATTGGTTATCTGTCAAATAACTTGTTATATATCAGCATATTAGATTAAAAAAAAAAAAAAAATCCAATATGGTGTGTCCCTACTGCAAATACATAAATATTAAAATATTTTCATCAGTGGGCCATAATTTCAGTCATTACTATGTTACCTTATTCTGCAATAGATTGTAACTTATTTAAAATGACAATCTTTGAGATTACCATCGATGCTTATTAGATTACTTTTAAGCCATTAATTAGAGCAACATCTTAATTGCTTAACAGGTTGTTAAAAATCCCTATGGCCTTTCAAATATTTACAACCTAAATACTCACCTTCTAATAGAGCCATCAAGCCTGCAGTTTTAAATATTAAAGGTAGGATCTGGAGGATTTTCAAACAAAACAAAATATAGACATATACAAATGAAATCCTGCTTAATCATCACCTATGGGCTTCTACTCATGTGTGGTGGTGACTCTGTTTGCAGAGCTCCTGCCCTTTAACTGTATTTTGATGGTTTTGTGAGCTTGACCGCTTCTGGGCGGAGATTTCCCCAGCCAATGAGAGAGCGCAGGTGCCGTGCCCGAGCGTGTCTGAGCGTGCACCAGCGCGAGCCTTGCCTGAACCTCTTCTGTGAAGCCTTCTTCCGTACCTCCAGGCTCCGTACACCTGGGAGAGTTGAGCCTGATAGGAGGGGCCAAATTTGAATGTGTGTTTACAAACAGCAACTGGAAAATCCTCCAGACCCTACCTTTAAAGTCCATTGTAACTATCTTCCTGATTAATCTAAAAAAAAATAATAATAATAATAAAAAAAAATAGAATACACAAATGTTATGTTGGAGAAGGATAAGCACCAGCCAGAGAGATTTTTCACTGGCTGGCAGCCTAAAAGCTGTTCTTATTAATGGTGGATAACTGATCTATAAAGCATTAGTAAATCATTTGACATTGCAACTTTCATAAGGTGCCTTATTTAAAAGGAGGATGGAGGTAAAATTTAAGATATAATTAATATCTAATTTAGTGATTTTTTTGCAGCATCTTTAGTAGAAATACATTGCAGTCAAAAAGTGTGCACGTTAGCGGACATGATTCAGTAGGTGACGGCTTGTAACTTAAGTTGTAGCAGCAGTTTTACAAGGTTGTTTTACAGTCTTTAAAACACTTCCAGAGGTTGTAAGAAATTAAATGGTATACATGTACTAATTTGTATCGTTGTCTACTGCAAGACCTGGACAGATGGTTTTCCAGCCCACTGTGGACGTTTATCAGGCTACCAATATCTCTCTCTGTCTCTCTCTCTCTCTTGCTCTCTGGATGTCCTGTGGCAACCTCATTAATTGTGTGATAAAAGCTCAAACTATAAACATTCTCCTCTTTTCTCCAGGAGTCTTTCCAAAAAGAACACGGAGGCCCCAAGGGGCCCCTGGAAGATCTCAGACTTTGACAGGAAGTTGTTGAACAAAGCTACTTGATCCAAGAACACCAATAAAAAAACACTCCAGTCCCAGACGCTCAGTTATTTCAGTAGAAGGTAGACGGCTATTTTAAAGATAAAAATATGGTTGATAAAGGTGAATTCTTCATTACTCAGGTTTATTCAGCAACTGTTTGAGATAAAACGTAAATTCTTATAAAGCCAATCATATTTAAATTCCTCCAGTTACTTGATTCCAGCACATTATGACACTATTGATCAGAGGCTCATCTGATTCAGAGTAGCAGTTACCACATTAGTTGCCAGATGACTGCTAACAGAATGGAAAAAGGAAACAAGCACAGTGTCAATAGCTTCACTGGGGCCTGGGCAGATGAGTCATGTGGTAGAGGTACATGTCATTGGACTCAATTAAACTTCATTGGCATACTTAAAAAAAAAAACAAACCTCAACAAACTACATGGCATTGTTGAGTTGTTCAGTCAACCATCATTTCCAACTGATGGCTGTTTCCACTGGTTAGAGAAATAGTCAACCAATCAGAACTTGGCTACAAATTAACCCAATCAATGCCAGTGGAATGCCATCGTCCTGTTCACTGTTTCAATTAGGCTTAAAACCTAAGTGTAAACTACTTCAAGTAAAGCTTTGTCAATTTTTGCCTGGGTTATTTATTAGATTGAGACTGTGTGTGTAAACTCATAGTTGCAGCCATTATCACCAAAAAATCTTATTGATTACACTGGTGAGCTCTCATACTCAACACCATCATTATTCTAGTAGAGTGCATTTGTGGATCTTTTTTTGTTACCTTCAATTTTACATATATAATTGATCATACATTTTGACTGTAACCTAAAATTATGCTCCTCAACTGACAATGACATCAACAGGGTGGATATAGACTCAGAAGTCAGTCTTTAGACGCTTTGCTTAACTAAAGACTGATGTCTTTCTCCCTGATTTTGTGTTTAGATGGGTGGATACAATTTCAGAGTTTTAAAAAAACTCCCTACGTTGCAGAACCAATAGTAAATCCGCAGGGCGGCCCTTCGGTGGGTCGCTGAACTCTTGTGTTCGTAAACATAGTCTGACTGCGTTAAAAGTTTTAAACAAAGTCACTGTAACTCCTTCATTTCCACAATCTTGTGGACTGAGCACATGTTTGATAAAACAGAGTTAAATCTCTCGGCATCCATTTTCAAGCTCTGTGTATTTGTTTCCTTGCGGACGAGAAAAGGGGGAGCGCACATTTCTGGGAGGGCGTGTCCTTTTAAAAAATGCAAGAGGCGTTGCTTTGTTGCCGGCCGTTTTCTCCGGTGTGTTAAACACACTTTAGAAAGGAGCGTCCCCAGACTATCAGAAGGCGGAGATCTCTGATTGTCTGGTGGCGAGACTGGGGTGGTTATGCCTCTTGCTACAGACATTATATATAGAAATATATATATATATATAATGTCTCAGTAAGAAGTTGTGTCCCTTTTACTAGCCCAATGTGGCTACACATTCTTGTTCCTATCCTTTTAAAACAATACTCACAAGTTGGATTAATTTTTAGGAAAAACCCTTTTGATTCTTTTGATCTAAGGACTCTTACAGACTAAAGGAATATGGATAACTCACAGGGTAGTCAAGGAATGGACACATAATTTGAGTTCAACAACCCAGATTTATACATTGGAAGGACTTCTACTGAAAAAAAAAACAAAAAAAAAACTGCTTGGCAACCAGACTAGGCGTTTAATTGAGACAGTGGTTTGTTGTCAAAATGTGTAGCCACACCAAGCTAGTGAAAGGGACTGGCCATTTAATTGGGTCATTAATTGGGAAATAAAAAAGAATCATAATGGTATTTAATACGTGTTATCAATACATGGTGTTAAATACCCAAAGTCAAGCTTAACAAGCAAATACATTTTAAAGTAAGACAGGATTAATTTATCCCCACAGTCGTGCAGCAGGTGTAAGTTGTACAAAGTTGGAAAGAGTGCAAATATATAGAACGTAAACAAGATACATTTTAAACAATAAAGATTACAGACAAGGCACAATAACCAAAAGTACAAAATGCCAGAGGTGTAAACAGGTTGATGGGAAGATAAATGGGTTAACGGTAAGTTGGTTTTATGAGTTATATTTCACAGCAAGAGACAGAGTATCTAGTGAATGAGCTCACTGTTGTCCAGGTGGAGGATGAATCAGCTGCAGATAAGTTACCCACTGGTCTCAACAGTGGAGCCACTGACATCAGACTGTCTGTGAAACACTAGCAGGCTTTTCATTATTCAGCCTTTAGACTTAAGATTTGACGGGTAACAGTTTTTTGATTAACTGAATGTCTCAACTACTGTAGAGGAAAAAAATGTATATAGTTTAAGTAAGTTTAAGTATTTTTTTATAATTACACTACTGGTACATATGTGCCAAAAATAAATGTACTGTTTTCAACTTAAGATTCATTAGCCTGTAGCCCGCCAGCACACCAGTGGTTCATTCATTGCAGAGAGAGCAATAGGAGCCTGTCTGTGTCCTGTCTTTTTAATTATGTATTGACAAGACCCCAGGGAGTGACCTAATTTCAATGCTAACCAGCATTTAGTCAGCCAATGTGGGACATGGTAATACACAGGGACATGATACTGCTTAAAGAATAAATAAACCTCTCTCTAAAATGTTCTTGATGTTCTGTGTTTGTGTCATTAGTACTCCACTCCTCAAACAACAATTCATCTTCTATGATGATAAACACAGAGGAACAGTGGGCAAAGAAGTACTCAGATCTGTTTTTTTAAAGCTACAGTGTGTAGAAATTTCTCCCATCTAACAATGAAATCATATATTGCATTCAAACGGATAGCGCACTCTAGCGCCTCACTGTTTCAATTGCATATTTCAACAATGGTAGCCGCTGTATACCAAAAAGCTATGATAACATTGATGTCATCCTTATGTCTCAGCGCCAGCAGGCTCCTACACAGACGCAAGCGACACGAGTTGACAAACCCCCTCCTCACCATGAAAAACAAACCAATCACGTCTTGTCTTTTGACAACTGACAAGTGGCTCAACCTCACACCCCTCATCCTTCTCCTCACATCACTGCGCCGCTGTTAGCTAACTGTGCATTCCCACCAAAAGCTTCTGACATTGCTCACACTGCCAGCACCAGCAGGTGCTTGCAGCGGCCAAAGGGGCCGGGCTGGGCGCTGCAGATGTGTCCATCTAGGCTGACCGGCTGTGCACTTTACAAGGATGAACTAATATACTATCATTTATGTCTTCACTATGTATTATTCATGACTTTCATTACACAATTAAAATAACGCTAATAAACACAGTCATATAACCTTCATGAGTCTTTTATTATTATTATGATTTTACCCTCCTGTTGGCACGTAGGACCATTGAGAAATGTAATTGGTGGTAAATAAGTGGGAGCTCATGGATCGCACTTTCGGAAGCCTCCTCTGTATTGCATCGGCAGATGTGCTGAGCAAATGCAGGGCCCGGAGCCGTCGGTCCGACTGGGTACACAGAGTCCTTCAAACCCGGCAACTCCACAGGGAATTTCACCGGCTGGTACAGCTCCGGGAGAGCCCAGACTGTACTGATAAGTTTCTCCAACATATTCGTCTTCTCTTTCAATTTTGCCCAGCCTCGCCTTGCCTCTGTAATTGGCTGCTGCTTCGTCGGCCGCACTGCTCATTTGCATAAAGTTCAGCTTCTCTCAACTTCTACTTGATGCTCTGGTTGCTGGCATCGCGCCACTCGCTGCAGCCGACGCCCCTGACGCCCTTTGTAGCCAGCATGCATTGAAAATGAATGGCTGCCGGCCGCTTATGACACTCATGAATTATTGGTGGAGGTAATAATACACTAATGATGACATACAGTATAGGCCAAAAGTTTGGACACACCTTCTCATTCAATGCGTTTTCTTTATTTTCATGACTATTTACATTGTAGATTCTCACTGAAGGCATCAAAACTATGAATGAACACATGTGGAGTTATGTACTTAACAAAAAAAGGTGAAATAACTGAAAACATGTTTTATATTCTAGTTTCTTCAAAATAGCCACCCTTTGCTCTGATTACTGCTTTGCACACTCTTGGCATTCTCTCCATGAGCTTCAAGAGGTAGTCACCTGAAATGGTTTTCCAACAGTCTTGAAGGAGTTCCCAGAGGTGTTTAGCACTTGTTGGCCCCTTTGCCTTCACTCTGCGGTCCAGCTCACCCCAAACCATCTCGATTGGGTTCAGGTCCGGTGACTGTGGAGGCCAGGTCATCTGCCGCAGCACTCCATCACTCTCCTTCTTGGTCAGATAGCCCTTACACACGCTGGAGGTGTGTTTGGGGTCATTGTCCTGTTGAAAAATAAATGATCGTCCAACTAAACGCAAACCGGATGGGATGGCATGTCGCTGCAGGATGCTGTGGTAGCCATGCTGGTTCAGTGTGCCTTCAATTTTGAATAAATCCCCAACAGTGTCACCAGCAAAACACCCCCACACCATCACACCTCCTCCTCCATGCTTCAAAGTGGGAACCAGGCATGTGGAATCCATCCGTTCACCTTTTCTGCGTCTCACAAAGACACGGCGGTTGGAACCAAAGATCTCAAATTTGGACTCATCAGACCAAAGCACAGATTTCCACTGGTCTAATGTTCATTCCTTGTGTTTCTTGGCCCAAACAAATCTCTTCTGCTTGTTGCCTCTCCTTAGCAGTGGTTTCCTAGCAGCTATTTGACCATGAAGGCCTGATTCGCACAGTCTCCTCTTAACAGTTGTTTTAGAGATGGGTCTGCTGCTAGAACTCTGTGTGGCATTCATCTGGTCTCTGATCTGAGCTGCTGTTAACTTGCGATTTCTGAGGCTGGTGACTCGGATGAACTTATCCTCAGAAGCAGAGGTGACTCTTGGTCTTCCTTTCCTGGGTCGGTCCTCATGTGTGCCAGTTTCGTTGTAGCGCTTGATGGTTTTTGCGACTCCACTTGGGGACACATTTAAAGTTTTTGCAACTTTCCGGACTGACTGACCTTCATTTCTTAAAGTAATGATGGCCACTCGTTTTTCTTTAGTTAGCTGATTGGTTCTTGCCATAATATGAATTTTAACAGTTGTCCAATAGGGCTGTCGGCTGTGTATTAACCTGACTTCTGCACAACACAACTGATGGTCCCAACCCCATTGATAAAGCAAGAAATTCCACTAATTAACCCTGATGAGGCACACCTGTGAAGTGGAAACCATTTCAGGTGACTACCTCTTGAAGCTCATGGAGAGAATGCCAAGAGTGTGCAAAGCAGTAATCAGAGCAAAGGGTGGCTATTTTGAAGAAACTAGAATATAAAACATGTTTTCAGTTATTTCACCTTTTTTTGTTAAGTACATAACTCCACATGTGTTCATTCATAGTTTTGATGCCTTCAGTGAGAATCTACAATGTAAATAGTCATGAAAATAAAGAAAACGCATTGAATGAGAAGGTGTGTCCAAACTTTTGGCCTGTACTGTATTTATGAATACAGAAATCGGTTTTTGCTAATAAACAACTGAAAATGTTACACAATGTCCCTTTAAGTAAAAGTACAAATACCACAGTGTAGAAAAAATTTACATTTACTCAAAAGTAAATGTACAAACAAATGAGCATCAAAATGAACTTTATGTGCAAAACATAAAAATACCAACTATGCAAAATGGCCTATAATGCAATAAGAATTATGTATTATTATATTATATTATACTATATTATATTATATTATATTATATTATATTATATTATATTATAATACTAGATTACTGGATAAATTCTGATGCATTATGTGTAAGCATCACTTTCATGTTACTGCTGGTAAAGATGGAGTTGGTTACAATTACACTGAACAAAAATATAAACACAACACTTTTGTTTTTGCTCCCATTTTTCATGAGCTGAACTCAAAGATCTAAAACATTTTCTATACACACAAAAGACCACTTCTCACAAATATTGTTCACAAATCTGTCTAAATTTGTGTTAGTGAGCACTTCTCCTTTGCCGAGATAATCCATCCCACCTCACAGGTGTGGCATATCAAGATGCTGATTAGACAGCATGAAATGCACAGGTGTGCCTTAGGCTGGCCACAATAAAAGGCCACTCTGAAATGTGCAGTTTTGCTTTACTGGGGAGGTCTGGGGGGGTCAGAAAACCAGTCAGTATCTGGTGTGACCACCATTTGCCTCACGCAGTGCAACACATCTCCTTCGCATAGAGTTGATCAGGTTGTTGATTGTGGCCTGTGGAATGTTGGTCCACTCTTCTTCAATGGCTGTGCGAAGTTACTGGATATTGGCAGGAACTGGAACACGATGTCGTACACGCCGATCCAGAGCATCCCAAACATGCTCAAAGGGTGACATGTCCGCTGAGTATGCTGGCCATGCAAGAACTGGGATGTTTTCAGCTTCCAGGAATTGTGTACAGATCCTTGCAACATGGGGCTGTGCATTATCATGCTGCAACATGAGGTGATGGTCGTGGATGAATGGCACAACAATGGGCCTCAGGATCTTGTCACGATATCTCTGTGCATTCAAAATGCCATCAATGAAATGCACCTGTGTTCGTTGTCCATAACATACGCCTGCCCATACCATAACCCCACGGCCACCATGGGCCACTCGATCCACAACGTTGACAGCAGCAAACCGCTCACCCACACGACGCCACACACGCTGTCTGCCATCTGCCCTGAACAGTGAAAACCGGGATTCATCTGTGAAGAGAACACCTCTCCAACGTGCCAGACGCCATCGAATGTGAGCTTTTGCCCACTCAAGTCGGTTATGACGACGAACTGCAGTCAGGTCGAGACCCTGATGAGGACGACGAGCATGCAGATGAGCTTCCCTGAGACGGTTTCTGACAGTTTGTGCAGAAATTCTTTGGTTATGCAAACCAATTGTTGCAGCAGCTGTCCAGGTGGCTGGTCTCAGACGATCTTGGAGGTGAACATGCTTGGTTGGTGGTTACACGTGGTCTGCGGTTGTGAGGCCGGTTGGATGTGCTGCCAAATTGTCTAAAACGCCTTTGGAGACAGCTTATGGTAGAGAAATGAACATTCAATTCACGGGCAACAGTTCTGGTGGACATTCCTGCAGTCAGCATGCCAATTGCTCGCTCCCTCAAAACTTGCGACATCTGTGGCATTGTGCTGTGTGATAAAACTGAACATTTCAGAGTGGCCTTTTATTGTGGCCAGCCTAAGGCACACCTGTGCAATATTCATGCTGTCTAATCAGCATCTTGATATGCCACACTTGTGAGGTGGGATGGATTATCTCAGCAAAGGAGAAGTGCTCACTAACACAGATTTAGACAGATTTGTTAACAACATTTGTGAGAAATGGTCTTTTGTGTGTATAGAAAATGTTTTAGATCTTTGAGTTCAGCTCATGAAAAATGGGAGCAAAAACAAAAGTGTTGCGTTTATATTTTTGTTCAGTGTAATTTATATACTGCTGGGCAGCTTAATGTAATCTATGCCTCAATTTATTAGTTCATCATATTTTGTTAAGGCTTTCAGGTTGGTGAATGAATTTTTAGATAATTTGGCATGTTATGTATATTGAATAAAATGCAAGATTTAGAAAGAGCAAACTTTGCACTTATCCCAGCAATCTTTTTACAGTCAGCTCGGCGATGAGTGGAAGGTGAAGCCGGAAGTGCAGGAGCAGCTGGAGGGCTTCACATGCATGATGTACAGTCAAGCACGTGAGACATCAGTTAACCTGGTCAGGAGCAAGATGCTCAAGAAGATTGTGGGAGAAGACGAGACCCTCAGCAGCAAGTTGAGAGTCGATTTTGCTCGCCTGCCCCCCTGCCAAGACTCACTCATCCCCCACATTCAGAGAGTAAACTATAGAGTGGCCTGTTACAAACGGGCAGTTGAGCCAATCTTTTGGAGGCCTAAGCCATATGATGAGGTTCAGGGGTGGGAGAAGAAAGAGGGAGGGTTTTTGGAGCCTGTCTGGTCTTGTGGACCAATCCTGCCCCCATCTGTCATTGACCTGTTGGTGTCCTGGTGTCGTCAGTGATGATGATGATGAGGGGGAAGAGGATGAGGTGGAGATTGATGATGAGACTGACGACGACGATTATCAGTGAAACAGGGTTTTGATTACTTTTGCCTTCAATTAGCTAGTATTATCAGATTTCAATATACGTCAGTTAGAGTGATTGCCATCCATTTGATGACCTTACAGTGGATAAGAGGATTTTGCAGGAAACTATTGCGAAACAAAAAAGCTAAAGTTATATTGTTATTAGCCTAAAATGTGTTATTTTCCTGTTTTTCACCAATAAAGAGGGGTTGTACCATGTCAATGACCTTTTCATTGATTCCTGCTGTCAAAATTATATGAAAAAGTGGGTTAATTTTTCTTTGTATGTTGTCTGGTTCAGAAGTTATGAAAATCGGTGTCTTTCGCCACTGGTGCGGACATCAATTCAAGATGACAGCCAAATGAACCCTATGGGCCATTAGTTGACCTTGGCAACATGAAAAATTCATACCTAGACACCATTAGGGTCCTAAAAAAAAAACAGGTTACAAAAAATGCCATGCGGGTGCATGGGAATCTATTTCTCCTGCCTGACTAAAACCTTCCTTGCTCTCCCAGCAATGTCCGCATTGCTTGAGGATGCAGTCAAATGTTCCATGTGGAAGTGGACTGCTGTGAACTGCCCTGGGCAGTCTCAGTAGGGTTTGCAGCGCCTGGTTTACATGTGGGAGCCAGCGTGTCCCACTGACACCACCTGGGACGTTGACAAACACACCCATCTCCTCTCCAAAGGCTCTCAGCTCTCTCGTAGATTTGCAGCTTAAGTGTTATGTCTTCCACACCATGTTAAGGATATTGTAGACTTGGTCCACTATGAAGATTATTCTTTGCACAGACAGCACTGTCAGCTCCAGTCTATCATTAAAATTAATTAAACTTTTTTTTTTTTTTAAAGTTTGGAAACGTTATTTCTTTTAATTATTTCTCCTCTTTAATAATACTAATTGGTGTTGTATTAGATATTGTTGGAAAGCCTGATTAGTCTCCTTTACAACAAGGTATAACTTGTAAGGATCGTGCTTCTGTGGAATGAGCAACACAGCTAAACGTGTGGGTAGTGCCCCAAAACAAATTGCTAAAATCAAAATATTTGTTGACTTCTGTTTTTTCAGGATCCTTGACTATTTCACATTCTTCAGCTGAAACCGTCGATCCATCCATCCATCGATTATGGATGAGAAATAAGTGGCACCCTTAATCTTCTCATGGGTCCTTCGCTTGAGAGAATCTGCAATAACGCAAATGAACTGTGCACATGCAGTGTCGTTGCTATATGTAGGGTTAACATTTACGCCGTTCTTTTTCAAAAGTTAAATTTGTCCCGGTTGCTTTTGCAAACTTTGCTCTCGGTGCATATTTGTGGCCATATCTGCACATAACACACAGTTCACTGTACTATTTGTTTGGTTGTACCTGAGACATGCAAATTCATTAAACCATTCCTGTGTAATGTGTAGATTTCTGTATGGTTTCTTCTGAGTCTGTATCCAAGTTTTCCTCAGCAACTTTTCGCTGTGCAGGGCCTGGCTCTGACACAGGGGTGAAAAATGTGTCTATAGCTATTTCGCCAGCCTTGAACATGATGTTGGACACGACCACAGCTTAAAACAATGATGAGTGTAGATGACATGATCCTTAATGAAGCCCTCAGTGGTTTGTGTGAACCAGGACTACACTGGCTGTAAATGATGTGGGCATTGACCACGCTGATGCTAATAACCGCATTAAAAATGGGGTTGTACCATTTCCTGGATCGGTGTGGAAAGAGGTACGTTTTCAGCTGTACCTACTCCTCACTAAAGGAGTCATACGTGGACACACCCTGGTTTCTTGAGGTTATGAAACACATTTTGGTTCAAATTCATTTCTGAATGCATATGTGCCCATGAATGGATGACAGCATAGTGAGACGCTTCGTGTCATGCCATGCACAACAGTTTATCATGTCGCATGAATACTGGGTCATCTCCCCTTCTCAAAAGGCAACTGGGCTGGTCTCAGGCCCCTTGGCATCCCTCGCCTGTTGCAGTTCACTGTCCAATGCATTCCAGTTTTGTTAGCTGCTAACTCATTAGCTATGGCTGATGATGTGTAATAGCAATCCATATACACCTCATGCCCTTTCGCTGTGTATGGAGCCATCAGCTGACAAGACAATAAGATGGGTTGCACCTAAATTATCAGCCTCATCTGCACTGTGTCCAGTGTATACCACTGTAAAACATAGCCTGAGCTGGCTTCACTCAAGACAAATGCTCTGTAGCTGTATTTATCAAGTTTTTTGGGATTGTGCAGTTTCAAAGTTGACCTTCCCTTGAACACAATGGTCATTTCATCCAGGGAAAGTTCCTTTAGTGTAGGGTGACCATATTTTGATTTCCAAAAAGGAGGACACTCGGCCGGCCATGACATAGCCTACTTAAATGATACTCGCAGTTTACTCAAAGATGCCTTATAATTTTAATATATTTAAAATTTATATGTATGGATAGAAAATTCAGTTATATTACAAAATAATATCTCTCATAGACAGAAATTCAGATAGGCCCCAATAGGGGACACATACACACACTAGAGTGTGGCGATCCGACCCCGACGGTACCCGACAGGTCGGGCTGGGTTTGGTCAAAAATGTAGCTATAAACTGTATTCGGGCTTGGGTCAGATTCGGTCAGCTTTCAGTGAAAATGTAGTGTAAAAATCAATAAAATCCTATTGTCTGTCCTGTTTATTGCTTGAGCACTGTTATTTACGTGACAACACCTGAACATAACACACACAGACACACATTGGCTGTTTGTTTCTACCTCTCCCCTCGCTGGAAGTCTCGGACCTCCAGCCGCCCGCCTCCGCCTTGATTAAACGCTGAATATAAAATTAAAGAGGGAGACAGGTTTTTCCTATTTTATCTTATTTTGTTTTATTTCTCCCTCTCCTCTGAAAGCGTCGTACATCCCGCCTCCCTCTCCCGTCTCAAACACGGAGGTCTCCCTCTATGCTGAGCACCCACGCCGCACGCCCGGCCTGTTAAATAGCCTGTAACCGTAACAACTGTGTGACACAAACTGAGTGCTTTGGTCATTAAATAATGTCGGGCTCGGTTCGGGTTCGGACAGAAATATGCGGCCCGTGCTGCACTCTAAGACACACACAAACACACAGAACACCGGACATTATCATCAGTTTATAAAAACCCCCCGGATGCCCCGGATGGGACGTTAAAAGTGGACATGTCCAGGCAAAAGAGGACGTTTGGTCAGCCTACTTTAGTGGACCATTGACAGCTGAAAAATGAGGAATTATGAAATCAATTATTGGACGCACTTTGAACAATCTATCATGGCCTGGCTGACCCCTCTCAACACGTTCTGCATTATTTGCAACGTAGAGGAAAGAAAGGATTATTTCAAATCTGTTCAATGCCATCACTTTGCCAAAGCCAGGTGTATAAATTGGCCAAAATCCTACCCAGTAGTCCTCAATCAGGGGCAGTAACATCATACCAGTCATTGAATCTGGATTTTGGTTTTATCTGTTCTCTGGATAAGAAATGATTAGCATATCTGTTGGTTTCATTTGTGATAAGTCCCTGAGCTACTTGTGATCCTCATTTCTCAAGGCAAGGCAAGGCAAGGCAAGGCAAGGCAAGGCAAGTTTATTTGTAGAGCACAATTCGTACACAAAGTAATTCAAAGTGCTTTACAGAACAAGAAAATGCATTAAAATCACAATACAAAATAAAAACATAAATAATCATTATAAAATGAACTTTAAAAGAGAAGAGTGCAGATAAGATCCTTTCAGTCATATGCTCAGTGAAATAGAGCTGTTTTGAGCCTAGATTTGAACATTGTCAGAGTAGAGGCCTGTCTCACATCTTCAGAAAGACTGTTCCAGATTTTAGCTGCATAAAACTGGAATCCTGATTCCCCATGTTTAGTCTTGACTCTGGGCACCAGCAGGAGGCCGGTCCCTGAGGTCCTCAGAGTCCGAGATGGTTCATATGGCACTAACATGTCAGAGATGTACTTTGGTGCTAGGCCGTGGAGAGACTTGCACACAAGCAGAGCTGTTTTAAAGTCTATTCTCTGAGCCACAGGAAGCCAGTGTAGAGACCTGAGCACAGGACTAATGTGCTCGTACTTCCTGGTTCTGGTCAGGACCCGAGCAGCAGCATTCTGGATGTACTGCAGCTGTCTTACAGCCCGTTTGGAGAGGCCAGTGAGTAGGCCGTTACAGTAGTCTAACCTACTAGAGACAAATGCATGGATAAGTCTCTCCAAGTCAGGTTTAGACACTATACCTTTGATTTTGGCAATGTTTTTTAGATGGTAAAAAGCTGCTGATGTTATTGATTTGATGTGGCTGTTAAAGTTCAAGTCTGAGTCCATTATTACCCCGAGATTTCTAACCTGATTTGTAGGTTTTTCGAGAGAGAGACTGGAGGTGACTGCTGACACTTTCTCTTTTTTTCTGTGGACCAAATATGATGACTTCAGTCTTGTCTGAATTTAGCTGGAGAAAGTTGTTTTGCATCCACACACTGACCTGTTGGATGCAGTGACGGAGTGAATCCACTGGCCCATATTCACCCGCTGTCAGTGAGACATAGATCTGAGTGTTGTCTGCATAATTGTTGTAGGACACATTATTACTTTGTATTAACTGGCCTAAAGGCAGCATGTAGAGATTGAACAGAAGGGGTCCCAGGACCCAGCGATCATCATCGCTGTTTACAGCCATGCTTTGACCACCCCTGCTACCTCCAACATGTCCCCTTCTTGGCTGATTTCTGCCATACCGACCATGGTGGGGCAAAGTCTGGGTATGATCGATGTCATGTGCTGCTTTGTGAGGATTGACCATGGCATGCTTTGTACAGACGCACCGTCACTTTCACTTTGGTCAATTGACGACCGACCGTCATCAGAGGGCAAATATTTCCAAGTAGAATCGACAAGTAACTGACTAGTACTTCATCAACGGCAAAAAATCCTTTCAGCATTTTGTGTGGTCTCTATCCTTCTCTGTCTGCTGTCTTTTACTCTGCTTTCTCTGACTTGATTTGGCAATATATTCGGAGATATGGTCTGTTTTATACAGCAATGTTGCTTGTCGCAAGTTTGCAAGTTTGGCACTTAGAGGGTTAACTAATCACTCACCCCCAGACCCTCCCCCTCTTAGACATATTTGCCTACACTGATGGACTTGCTCCCTCATTTTTCAATATATATACAAAAAAAAAAAAGGACATCTGCAAATTTGCGGGTCGCACTCGAGCAAGTAGTTGGAAAAAGGTACTACACTGACACCTAAAGTGGTCGCCAAATGCGACCATCTGGGAATCTGATCCCATTTGAATTGGCGGTGGGAGCCTCTTGCGACCGCATGCCTTTGCTGATGTTGACCCCAGCAGGATTCAAACCCTGGGAAAAAAAATTTGCATGGAAGGCAAGTGCTCTAACCACTACACTAGGGAGGCCCCAGAGCAAACATTGCAGACCTCCTGCAAAATGCAGCACAAAGATTGCTGACAAAAACCTTGTCATTGTAACAGACAATGCTTCTAATATGGCTGTTGCCATTAAGTTAGCGGGATACCCGCATGTTAAGTGTTTCACTCACATGCTTAACCTGGCCTCAAAGAAAGTGTTAAATCTGCCAACAGTTCGGTTTGTCAGGTATTTCTGACAGGTTTTATGACGGTGTTGGTCAGTATGTCTGCTTTGCATCACATTTTGCTGCAATAAAATTGATTAAAGTCAGATGAACAGACAGAAAACTTTATCTCATGGGGTAAAACAGATGTTGATAAAGTTTTCCTTTAGGGAAATAATTTGCAGTTGGAAAAAAGGAAATTTAAATCACAATATATTGTATCGCAATACTCTGCATATCACAAAATCACAAAAACATCGTATCATGACCTAAGTATTGAAAATATTGTATCGTGGGTCCACTGGCGATTCCCACCCCTACAACATTAAAGCACATAATTTCATTTTTATTTGGGTAAAATTTAAACCGCATTGTCAATTTTCTTCATTTGGTGGCAAGTTCCTCATAATCACTTAAGTACAGTACTTGTAAGTACTGTAAGTGTATGTAGTTACATTCCATCCCTGCAGAGGAAAGCGCAACTGCGTATCAGCTTCAAAGTTGCATAATTCACAACACAAAATGATAATCTCCTACAGTGAAAGCTGACATTGGCAGGAGGTGAGCTGCCTTATTTAGAGGACAAACAATGCCAAACAGTAGCAGGTTTGATTCAGTAAACTTGTTGCCATGACCTACAGAGTTACAAGAGTGTAAACACTGCTGAGGTTAAAAGTGACATAATGTGCAAAAGCATCCTGAAATGTGCAGGATCATCAAAGTAATAGAAACAGTAAGCCAATAAATAGTATTATGAGCTGTGATGGTCAGTAGGTGGTCTTGATCATTAGGATATGACACCAACTATCCTTTGGTAGCAGACCAGAAAATTACTTTTTGGAAAATGTCATTGCCTGGTTGAGTGCTCATGAGTGTTTCTTTCCAGCGTAGTCTTTTCTTAGAGTTTCAGGTTAAACACAGAGGAGAACCGCACTGTTATGATTTGTGTGTGGATGCTCCTACTGACTGACCAATGAAATTATACAGAACTCTTTATACTTCTGGGAACTTCATGTAGAACATGAGTGTTATTTAAAAGGTTAAAAACACTTTGACTATGTTACTGCAACTAAGAAAAGTATATGTTCTATTGGGCTATAACTAACAATTATTTTCAATAACTATTTTCTTATAGGAACTATATGTAAGAAATCTAAAGCAAATAGTCGTAAAATCCTCCTAATATGTCACAGAGACTAAGGAATAATGGTCATATAACATACTGATCTCACCGACAACAACAGTACAGCCAGAATATTCTCATTTTAAAAAAAAAATTTACGGTCCGCAAATCATGTTTATGTTTTGAATTTGTGTTTTGGCCTGTTGCGCCACCCACGCCGTCTACCAGTCACACAGTCAGTAGAGTCTCAGCATCAGTTACAGTTACGACTGAGCTACAGCAGCACGGCAAGCAGCATTAGCAGTGTCCCAGTACGTAGCATTAGCAGTCTCCTCAGCTGTATCCCGGCAGCAGCGTTAGCAGCAGAGAAGCCGGATTTGCTCGAACGGTCCGCTGGAAAACTGAAGAGAATGAGAATAGTCTCATATTAGTGAAAAATGTTCATCAAGTTCTCAAAGTCCAATGTGACATCCTTAAATTGCTTGTTGTCTTATTAAAAGTCCAGAATCCAAAGATATTCAGTTTACAATGACATAAAACTGAAAAAAAAGAAGCACATTTTCACATTCAGTGAAGCTGGAAGTGTAGAGAGTTTGGTATCCTTGCTTAAAAAATACTTAAATGATCATTATCAAAATAGTTCCTGATTCACTTTGTCAGTCAGGCAATTAACTGACTAATTGTTTCAGCTCAAATTTCCATTGCATCTAATGGTTAAGAGGACCAGTACTTGCGATTTATGAATATTTATCCAACTATGGCACAATGCAGTGTATATATATATATGCCATGATTCTGCCAGTAGGTCATGAATATCGCTCGTATTTTCTTTTTACACAAAGAGCATAACAGATGAGGCGTTTTCATTGTCTTAGATCATGCTACAAAACTTAAGCCACAGCTCACTTGGCTGAAGCTCAAGCAATAAAACAGCATCCAGGACACGGAAATGGAAACTGCAGCTCCTGTAAAATCCACTTGGAATTGTTTGCAGCTTGATCTCCCACCCCGAACTCCCACCATATTGTCATACAACTTGGTTGTGCATTTGTTGACTCAGCTACTGTAGTTGCTGGGTTTCTCCAGACACATTAATGGCCAGTGGGCTCTACAATAATCTGATTGTGAGGCCGTTTTCATCTGACGGCAGTGCTTCCTGGCAACTGCAGAGTGTCCTGTGTTTTAAAGACAAGATCTTGGAATATGACTTTCAAAACTATGATGACTAAATAAACAGAGGAACTGCAGGTGTTCCTTCTAATCCCCTTTGACTAACTGCCAACAAACATTCGAGAGCAGGCGCGCCATCACGATTGTCATTATGAAAATACGTCTTCATCTCAGGGGGGATGAGGGCAGCATACGTCAGCCATGACAGCACAAGTAAATGTTTAGATTACAGAGGATACTTAATACTGTCAACAGGAATGGAGTCTTTTTCAAAAGTTCAAAGTTTGCCAACTAGCAGGCCACTGGTGAAGATATTCTTTCAACATGACGCACCTCTTGGACGGTAAAGCACCACTGGATCATTATCAACATGATTAAATACAGCATCTGCTGTCATGGCAGACATTGTAACATAAGATTACAGGAATGTCCAACAAATTTGTGAATTCCGGTACATTTAATAAACCTAAAAATATGACATTTTGGGCCACCAGCAGCCCTCTGACTTGTGCCGTGACATCAGGTGAAGTTTTAGAGTCCTCACAACACTTGCGGAGATCCAAGGGGAGAGGGGGTAGCAACACATTTCCACCTAATGGAGGCTGACGGCGCCCCAGATTCAAACGCCCAAAAACACATATTTGAAACCACAAAATATCTCCATAGTGCTCGTCCATAGTGATCAAAGTGTCCTGAAGCCCCAACATAAAAAGTTGTTTGGAAAAACGTCATTTGAACTCTGTTTTTAGCCTCATTGTAGCCTGTAGCTTCCTTGTGCACCATGTTCACGTGTGCTCACGAGACCAGCGAAAGCACGTAAACACACATGAACGCAGTGCCCATGTCTCACTGTCTCATGTGAGCTCGGTGCCCAGAGAGGCAGTTAGAGCTACAGGCTACAATGAGTTCAAGTGACATTTTTCCAAACAACTTCTTATGTCAAGGCTTCAGGACACTTTGATCACTACGGACGAGCAGTATGGAGATATTTTGTGGTTTCAATTATGTGTTTTTGGGCGTTTGAATCTGGGGCGCCGTAAGCCTCCATTAGGTGGAGTTGTGTTGCTACCCCCTCTCCCCTTGGACCTCCGCAAGTGATGTGAGGACTCTAAAATTTCACCTGAGCCTCCCTAGATGAGTAGATAATGGCTGAATTTTCATTTTTGGGTGCACTATCCCTTTAAGTCAGTAAACTCATCCTCTAAGCACCATTGGTATTGGTACAAAAATTTCTGTCAATCCAACCAATTTCAGTCTGAACCAAACTGGGGGACAGACACCCAACACATCACCACATTCCTCTCCATAAAAACCTGTTCCCTCCTGCAGACCAACTCATTTTAAATAAATGCCCGTCATTAACTTTACCAGCACTCTCCAACCACAGTCTTTCAAACAGCTACATATCTGGGAAATGAGGCGAGTGTCCAGGCTTCTCGTCTGCTTAAAGTTGCATTACCCAGTCTTTAAAATGGTGACATCATCAGACATCAGCTGTTACTCTACAGTGACTGTGAGTAGGGCCACTCCTGCTACTCCCTCTGTCTGACCTGAATCTCTGGGAAGACAAAAGAAGTACAGGGAAAGACGAGGAGGCCAAAACCTTGCCTGCTCTTTATCATACAGGAAAACATCAAAATGCTTCCACATAAAATCAACAAACTCTGGCCACCAAATACACATAATATGGAGTTAAAATCCCACAGTGCCACTTTGTGAAATACATTCTTGACTGGGTTTTGAGAAAATAAACATTAAAAAATATTTTATGCCATCAAAGAAAATTTAAAAACAGTGGCTTCAATTTCAATCATGTGCAAATAACAAAATTTAAATGCAGGTGTTTCAAGATTAAATGTGAGCTAAAGATTACATACTGGCATAACTACTAGGTAACCTTACAAGATCAGTAAATTCTACTGTAATTTTCACTCATTTGGATATCCTGTGTCCAAATGTTAGTATAATTATTCAGAATACAACTCTTGAATTTATTTCAGTTTATCCAAAAGTGAATTTGATGTCTGTGTTGAGCAGTGTAAATAGAAGTTGAAATCACCAGAGGCCCCATATTAGAATATCATCACAATACTTAAAAGGATAACTTCGGTACTTTTCAACCTGGGCCCTATTTCCCCATGTGTATGTGTGCGTATGATTCATAGGTACAACTCGTTTTAAAATTGGTTCAGTATTGAGGGAGGCGGACGCAGCTGGCAGCTGTGAGGTAGATATGGGGGCAAACATGTCCCGTAGAAGTTTGCGCATTAAAAGTGCTTTTTGTCGCCACTGACCGGTTCAGATCGCCAGTGCTATCTCTGTAGATAGCATACTAAGCGTTTCCCTTACCCTTCACTTCCTCTGGGCTGTGTGTGACGTCATCTCGCGAGAGCATACATCACAATACATACATCACAATACTATGTATGATTTTTCCCCCACACCTATAAACTAATAATTGATGATATATATACACACGATACTAAATTAATCAGCAACCTTTAGAAGAAAATGTAATTCAAGACATGTCAGAAGAATATCAGATTTCAGTAGCTGGGAATAAAACAAATTACTGCTGAACAATTCTCAATCATCAAAATGCTATTATTGATAATTACTTCACCGAGTAAGTTACATATCAAGCAAAAATGCCAAACTTTCTCTGGTTCCAACCAGATAACGCAATAATTTACTGCCTTCATAAAAGCTTTTATCTGACGCTCAACTGATTAGTTGATTAACTAAATAATCGATCGACAGACAATTAATCCGCAACAACTGTGATAAGGGTTTTCTTAGTTCCATATCACTGTATACTTGATATTATCTGGTTTTGGACTGTTACCTACAAAAGCAATCTGATAACTTGTGAAGGACAATTTTACTATGAAAATTTTTTTTTTTGTTGCAGCCCTAAACCAAATGTTTAGTTCATTTTAAAGAAGCAACAGACAGCATTTTTGCCTATATATATCATTATGAAAATAATGTGGGTTGCACAGGGTAGTATACACAGTAAAATCAGACTATCAGCGTTTACATAGGTTTCTTAATGGCTTTGCAATCTTTGCAATAAGCTTCTGCCACCAGGGACGAATTTTCGCGGAAAAAAATCTGCTTTACGGCAGGAAATGCGTCATGTATTGCCAAACTGGTTGGTCAGCCAATCAGGGACTGGAGCTGGTCCTTCTGAGGAACTGGCCGGGGCATGAGATAGTTGAATCAGGAGCACAATGGCAGACGGACAAAGTTTAGAGACAAGTGAAAAACGGCCTCCCAAAAGAAAACGAGCTAATCTGTCTGAGGAGGCGAGGATGCACAAAAAGGAGAGTGATAAATGGGAGGGAGCTCCATGACCAAAGAGGCTTCAAAGCCGATGTCCAGCTAGCTTTCTTTCTAATGGATCAGTAAGTAACACGGCTAAATGTTAGCTAGACGAGAGAGGACTGTACTGTACTGGCTGCTAGTTCATTCCTAGCTGGCCATAATCGCAAATCGCTGTAACCAGGGACCGGGTAGCGAGTGTTGGTCGCTACGCCGCCGCCGCAGCTACTGGGCACCCAGCCTCTCCGACCGAGAGAAGTGGAGTAAGATCCTCTTCTCCGCTCCCGTTTGTCTGGTGAACGCCTCTCCTCTGTCAATACACTCTGCCAGCAGTTTAATAATATTGACGCCAGTTGTAACATTGGAATCTTTCAGTAGTAAGCCATGTTCTAAGCGTGATAATGTATAGTGAGCCAATGACAGTTGCAAAATAACTCGGCTGTGCATCGGGGTTCCATTCCCGTCAGGAGTTATTTTTCAACAGTCACCGGCTCACTATATGTTATCCCTTACGTGTCTACTGTTGTTTGTACTGATACTGTACATATTGGTATAATTTACTGTAAGTTGTTTGTACTGGTACAGTGCATTCTGCTATAATTATTTGCATTACTATTTGTTTTTTTTCTTCAGTTAAATCTGATAATTGTTGCTCGGCCTCTTTACTCATTTATTTAGTATAGTGTCCACACACCTTCTCATTCTACATACACAAAGAGGTATACTGGTGGCTTTACAGCCTACATTTTATTGATTATCTCTGAACCCCACGGTCAATTTGGTCTTTGCGACAGTGCGAGCAACACTGCTGACGCTAGGTGGTGCCAAGCTAAAAAAAAAACAACAAATCCTATCTGTTGCCTCTTTAAATTAGAGAGAACATAACCCAAAAACTTCAGAAATCATAAATCCAACAAGACCCATGAAACATCTATGAACGATTCAAATATGTGAGTAACAGCTGACCTCTACCCTCTACAGAGATAAAAAATGCACTATGTAAGTCTGACGTAAATATCTGCAAATAAAGTCTAACTGTCTGTGCAGACTGTGGATCAAAATGACTAACCCCACATGGAGTCAAAGCTGCAGCATGTTCTAGTGAAACCAAACAATACATTCATTACTGTGGCTGTTTAGTCTGAGTGACGCTGTTGGCATCAGTGCTTAATGCCTGACTTAAAGAGAGCAATCCAAAAGTGGTGAGGTGTTCAGGCTTTTTGAATATGCTGCTGTCACTCTCAGTGTCTGGCCTATGTATACTGTTTTTGTAATTCTTTTTTGTTACTGAGCAATCTTTATGCACAAATATACATTATGCCACTGATCTAAAGGTGGTGGTAAGAAACACAGCAATGTACCAGTAAAAGTAAGTGGTAGAAAACTGTCTGCTAGGTAACATATACAACACACCCCTACAAATCACGCCCACCAGTAGGGTTGGGTCAGTATGAGAAAAAAAAAAACGGTCCGGTTTTTGTGAAAAAACGCATCAAATCGGTAATGCCGGATTTTCGCCACTTGGGGGCGCAATTGACTCATTTAAAATAAAAAAACGACCATAGGACAACAGAGTGACAGTAACACATTGTTTCTTTTATTCCTTACAAATAAATTTGCAGGTTTAGCTTACTCAATCAGTGCAAACAAGGGTTGTCTCCTTCGTCTGGCTCAAAGCCAAAGTGTTGCCATATTGGAGCATTCTTTGATTTCTTCGAGACTAAATTGTCCGCCATTGTCGTCTCCCCATCACTGTTAAACAAGCTCCAGGCTACAGTAGAGGCCTCGGCGCATGCGCACTCGCACCGCCTAGCTCTGTCCCCGCCCCACCCCCACCCCTCTCTCTCTCTCTCCTGCTCACTGTGCGCTTGGCGAAGAGGTGCTCACAGACTCAGGCATACTATAAGCGGAGGAATGTCCGCAGCCATTCGGGCTTCCATAGTCAAGCGCACTTCCGCGTTGTAGTTTCCTGTTAAAATGTCCGTGAAAAATCCCCGCGATCTAAAAAATACATGCCGAGCAGTCTTCTGTGTGACACTAGTGTGCGGAGTGGAGTCCGCGCGGTCGTAAAATCTGAGCTTTGTGCGCAGAGGGCTTGCGGATGTCCGCTTTTAGTCCTGGTGCACCTCCGCGGAGTCCGCTCCGTGTATGTTCCGCCAAAGTATGTTTGTAAAATGACGTATGCGGTCCAGTCAGTCTCAAAAAAAAAACAAACAAACAAACAAACAAAAAAAAACCCTGGTCCAAGACGGAATACCGAACTGAATTGGTATTACCGAGAACCGACCCAACCCTATCCACCACTAGTACAAGACAAACCCAGCTGGCACTGGATGTCAAAATGACATCAGAAAGATGTTGAACACTTACATCAGACAGATGTTAAATTTTGGTTGGAGTGAAAATTGGGTTGACGACATTTTAAATGTCAAACGATGTTAGAATTTCACACTGTGTGGACTTTAACATTAATGATGTTTAGCAGACACTGGGTTTTGTTCTTCATATCTTACCACTAAATGTTGGTATTCTACATGAAGACGATGTTGGCATGAAAATATCAACGTCATCTGTTGTCAGTACTTTAGATCAAATGATGCTGGTGTTAGACATTGTCCAGACATTGAATTTTGGTCCCTAAATGTCACCACCTAAATTCAACCAAATATAATCGTCAAAGACATTGATGGCCAGCTGGGAACCCGTCATTGCGATTGTTATCGGAACCCTGCACTGGAGTGAATAAATATAAGGCCAAACATAGCAATAATCCACTTTATAAACCATGGTACATGAGGATGACATTCACAAGATGTAACCCTTACCATTACCCTGAACCTAATCTCAAACACCTCTCTTTTAAATTGATACTTCATAGCTAGCTAATCGTTAGCTTGGAAATTTCATCGGGTCTTCCACTTCCTGGCCTAGGGGCAAAAGGGGGTTGATGTGGACTGATGTGTAGGTATGGTTGGTGGTCACAGCTATACCTACTAGAGTAAACATGATGTAAACCACCGGTTCCCAACCTGAGGGTCCCGACCCCCACTAGGGGTTCCACAGGCCTTCTTCATTTTAAGAGGTGTAAGGCCCCAATTACACAGCAGTTAAACCAACCACAGAGCTACAAGCAATAGAGCAATGGCCAAGTGTATGGGAGAAGACAACACTGAATTTGTCAAAAAAGCAGCCTATTAACAATGATTGTTGAAAATTTTAAAAAATACATAATACACACAGGAAATTGTATGAAAAAGTGTAAAAAATATCAGGCTCATCTCTGAAGCAATAGTCACAGGGAATAATCTTCTAAAATGCATCCAAATGGCTCATTTTAAACAAACTTCCTGCAGTTTCCGTGTTCAATATTTGAGTTAATTGTACAGTTTGTTACTGCTATGCATTGAATATAATGTGAAATATCCATAAAATGTGTCACTTAGTCAGGGGCTGTTGAGTTTACAATCCTGGACTTGGGAAAAAAAAAAAAATCAGCTTTGCAAATGTTTCATAAGAAATGGAATGCATTCAACACTGGAGCTAAAGGATACAACATGTTTTGGTGATAATTGCTGAATGTTAACGTAACTTGTCTGTTTACAAGAAAACTCCACAAGGCACTTTAATCTTGATTTACTTTTAGTTTAAGAACGCTTTCACATGATGTCTTTTTAACACGTTATCACATTAACATAACACATTACACATTATCTTTAAAGAAATCATCTTTAGGTCTCCATCAGGTCCACACATTTTGTGTGTATTCCTGGAGGACATGCAGTACTGTTTCACCTGTCAGAGGAAAGCAGAAGGGCAGGTGGAATTTTTCGGTCAGAAGCTCATTAATTTTCCATCTGCTTTCCTGTCAGCAGTCACCCCCTGAGAAGCACACAAGGACAACTTATATCACAGGTTCTCATGACTACTGAAGAGAAATTTCCACTCTGTGTTCTTGTTAGTAGTCCCAGCTCCACAGGTGCCAGAACCCCATCTTCTCTACCACGTCTATCCATCTGCAGGTGTCAACTAAACTGTAAGATTCAGCCAAATACATGTATGGACCAGGTGCTCCAAAAAGTAGAGTTAGTATATGTGATGTATGTACAATGAGCTTTGCAGTTATCTGAAAAGATTTCACACAAGAACTGAGTGAGCCAGACAACAGTCAATCTCCCCCAACAGAGCAGACAACACTGGACCATCTCTGTGGAGATTCATTCAGCAGCAGAGGAGCTGAAACAGAGAGAGATGTGCAAGACTGTGTCATTTATTCCACTCAGCAGTAGTCCATATTTGAGTGTTGGAAAGAGGATGCAAATGTTTATCCCATTCCTGCGGCACTGTGAAAGGATAAACATCTACAGATCAGCATAACAAGTGCTTCAAATTGAACAACACTTTGCTTGCTTGTCCATGTCCTCCAGAAAGACACACATCAGCATTTTCTCTTAAATCACTGTTTCTAATACTTTTCTGATGGGACATCTCTATGGTTATGGCAAAAAACAACAACAACAGGATAACACAACAGCATTCCATATCCAATATTCAAAAAGACCATAAAGTTGACACCTCTTTGACACAGTCAAATGAATATCCCAAGCAGAATTTGTTCTTCAACCTTCATTCATTATCACAGACAACATTTCACATTTACATTCAAACCTGTGGGCAATTTAAATTCACCAGTTAACCTAACCTATATGTCTTTGAACTGTGGAAGGAAGTCAGAGAACCTGAAAACAAAAAAAAAAAAAAAAAAAAAAAACACGTTTCTGAGAGAACATGCAAACTCCAAGGAAGGGCCCCAGGTGGCCAGTAGGTTCGAACCCTCTTGCTTTGAAGCGACAGTGATAACCACTGCACCACTTTGCAGCTACAAACTTTTATACAAATTTCTTCATACTATGTGAACAAATTCAGGACTGCCTCAGAACATGTGGATGCACAAATGATGAAGGCCAAGCTTTCTTAGAAAATGAAAACTTTCACCTTTTACCCATTATAAAGGGGCTTTAATAAACATTAGTAATACTAATGCATACTAATTGACTAGTGCATTAAAGATTATATTTTACCTCTAAACAGGTGTTATGGTGGCATATCTAACTTTGCTGGAAGATACTGAAACCCGTGCCACACCTACATACCATGTTTTAAGAGAGTGACCAACAGTTTATCAGTCTGCCAAGACATCCACTAATATGTGCGTAAAAACAATTCCACCACTTCTCTCTCCGTGATACAGTTCTGGGTGTACATATTTCATACAGGGCAGTAGTCACCATATTGAGGGGACACGTCCCCCCCAATGTTCAGATATGCCCAAAATGCCCCCCCCCCCCCCCCCCAAATATATAACTGAAACTGAAAAACAACAAAATTTGTTTTTTCATTGCTATTCTACGATAAGCAACCACACACCACCATCCGAAATAATATAATCATCATAATTATAACTTGATTTTGTAAAGTGTTATGAAATTTTGATGTCGTGAATGGTTATTGTTTTGCAATATTGCACCGAATGTAACCACATTATAATAGCTAGCTGGCTAGCTAGATAACTAGCTAGCTAACAAGCCTCAGTGTCTCTCATAACGTTAGCACTGCATGTGTAATTTCACAGTGAAGTCGTCATGAGCTAGAGGAAAGGTGGCAGAGACATTCGGCTTTTTTTTGGCTAGTCTCAGAAAAGAAGCAAAGTAAGTTAAGAGCAGTAAGAAAATGAGTAGCGTTACCCTATCAGTCGGATTACAGAAGTAAGGTTAGTTATACGGCACGGTTAGGCTGACCAAACATCCTCTTTTGCCCGGACATGTCCACTTTTCACGTCCCGTCCAGGGCGTCTGGGGGGTTTTTATAAACTGATGATAATGTCCGGTTTTCCGTGTGTTTGTGTGTGTGTGCGTTAGAGTGCGGCACGGGCAGCATATTTCTGTCCGAACCCGAACCGAGCCCGACATTATTTAATGACCAAAGTACTCAGTTTGTGTCACACAGTGGTTACAGGCTATTTAACAGGCCGGGCGTGCGCCATGGGTGCTCAGCTGCGGAGAGGGAGACCTCCATGTTTGAGATGGGAGCGGGAGGTGGAGGTCCGACGCTTCTAGCGAGAGGAGAGGGAGAAATAAAACAAAATAAGATAAAATAGGAAAAACCTGTCTCCCTCTTTTATTTTATTTTCAGCATTTAATCAAGGCGGAGGTGGGCGGCGGGAGGTCCGAGACTTCCAGAGTAGAAACAAACAGCACACACACAAACAGTGTGTGTGTTATGTTCAGGTGTTGTCACGTAAATAACAGTGTCCAAGCAATAAACAGGACAGACAATAGGATTTTATTGATTTTTACACTACATTTTCACTGAAAGCTGACCGAATCCGACCCGAGCCCGAATACAATTTATAGCTACATTTTTGACCAAACCCGCCTGACCCGTCAGGTACCATCGGGCTCAGATCGCCACACTCTAGTGTGTGTATGTGTCTCCTATTGAGGCCTATCTGAATTTCTGTCTTTGAGAGATATTATTTTGTAATATAACTGAATTTTCTATCCATACATATAAATTTTAAATATATTAAAATTTAAGGCATCTTTGAGTAAACTGCGAGTATCATTTAAGTAGGCTATGTCGTGGCTGGCCGAGTGTCCTCTTTTTTGGAAATCAAAATATGGTCACCCTAGGCACGGTAGCTTTACTACAAAAAATGAGTCAGTGTTTCTTGATATAAGAATAATTGTCATTCAGATCAGAAATGGCTTGAAGGCTATCTGAGCAAGAGACACCACTTGTTATCTGATAATATTTCTTCCATGTTCACTGTGTTAGACATTCAACAAAAAAAGAAACATATATGTATTAGTGAATTTGTAATGTTACATATTTTACCCCCCCCCCCCCCAATGTTGACTACATGGCTACAGCCTTGATTTCATATAAAGACAAGACAGATGCGGCAGTGGCAGTATGCTGATTGATGACTAACTAGTGCACAGTAAAAACAAAATTGGCGTGCGCACGTCATGATTCTGACGGTCATTTTGGGTGCACACTTATTGTGTGCACTGAGTAAGAACAATTTCTACAAACATATCAGTGTATGAGGCCCAAAATCCTGAAAAAATACTTACCTCGGTGAAGTATATCATTGGTTTCCATCTCAGCGAAGAATAGTCCTCGAGTCGAGCCTAGCCTTCAACGATGGGTGCAGGAAAAGTCAGGTGTTTGCCGCTGCAGCTAAGCTAACGTTAGCCTAACTATGCTAACGGCCGACCAGCTGAGTCACGAACACGGTTATTTCCTCTTCCCGGCTGTCCTTGAAGGATGTTGAACTGCTGGCAGGTATTTGGGCTGTCTTATTTAAGGTAGCGGCAGTTACACGCTCCTCAGGTGAGTGTCACGTCCAAGATAGGTAAGGGACCACGCCACTGAGAAGGGTGTGTACGATTTATGTGTCTGGTGTGTGTGGAGGAGTCATGTGAGTGAATGAAGCGCTGCACTGAGTTGACTAACATCAGCTAGTAAGAAGCCTAACACCATTACCACTGCATTTGCTAAGATATTCACTGTATGATGATAATGATAATAATAATAATAAGAAGAAGAATAGTTGAAGACAATTCTTCATCAAAGTCCCCCCTTAGTAAAGGTATATACAGTATGTATCATCAGAAGAGATGTAAGATGAGGTATCTAAAGTAAATGTGCATGTTATACAGAAAATTGTCCCCTGTGATATGTTATGTTATGGAATTATTAATTATGTTGCATTGCTATCAATATGTGCAGTACATGCAGTGGACCAGGTGATCATTGTATTCACATAAGGGACTGTTCTTTATCAGATGAGGGGGGGCTGGGCTTCCCTGAAGCTATAAATATTTTTCCTTGAGCTTCCCTGAGTGACTTGCAGAAAATGCATGACCCTCCCTCCACCATAAATTAGTTGTTAGATTTTTCAGGCTTAGTCTTTGATGTTTGAAAGTTAAAAGTTGAAGACAAAATCCTTAAGCTGAAAAAAAACCCTGGTTTTCACTCTGTCGTGCAGGCTACATCCATGTGCTATACATACGCCTGCATTTAAACATAGTGGTAAGCAGGTTGGGCAGCATTTTAATGTAGTAGCAGGTCAACGTAGAGCTGATTTTAGCTATATTGTGTTCCCTTGGTCAGTTTAATGTAACAAACTGTTGCTTTTTTTATAAGATTATCATATGTTTTAATGTCTGAATCGACAGACTAACTAGTAATAAATGAGGAGCTTTAGGCTGCACATGGTTGCACAAAAGAGAGATTTGTCTTTGTTTTTTTCCATTTTCAGAAGAAAGGGTTCATGAGAAAAAAATATTTTGAATCACTGTCCCCATCTCCTCACCCGACCACATCCTGTGAAGGTAACCACTGTTTGGGCAGCTCACTTCCTCAACACTCCTCTGCACTGTTTGTGACTCACCAAGATTCAAATCCGGTAAAATGGAACAGAACTGTTCTCTTTACCCCAAAAAGGTTCTGTTCATGTATTGTACAGCACATCCTGGATGCAGCATTTAAGAAGTGGAAAAAAAACAAATTAATCTTTATTTTTAAATGAGCATCCGCACAACACTCGGCAGAGTACAATGCACAGCGTTGTTTTGAGGGTCACTGTCTTCTTTCTATGAAGATGTCACAGCAGTTCACTTCTAGTAATTGAAGGTCTTTATTTTAATTGTCTAAAAATGCACATTACTCTAAATTACACTGCCCGTAAATGTATAATCATCCCTGTCTTCTTGGTTTTTATTTTTAGTGTATCCATTCATTAGGACAGGCTATTCATTAAGGGGATCCATAGCGCCCTCTAGTGAGCAGTAGTAGGAAGTAATACATTCACTCAACTACTTTAGGCTAGATAATTGTTCTTTACTCAGGTTTATTCAGAGGTCAAATAATCCAATATTTCAAAAAACAGCAAAGATTAGGGGAATAAATGAATACACATTTGTTCAGCAAAACTTTTTTCCCTTATTTCCTACTAATATTAATCATCCCAGATATATTTTGTGACCCTCAGGAGGGGCCTGACCCCTAGGTTGGGAACCACTATCTACCTAACTGTATATAAAGTAGTTAAACTTACCCCACTGCAAGCAGCTACAATAGTAAAATGGTGCTTAAACATTGATGAATCAGTATTAATTCATCCCCCAACTCAAACCCCAGGGTGTGGGAGCCCTTCTGTGCGGACTTTGCATGTTCTCCTCGTGTCAGTGTGGGTTTTCTCTAGGTGCTTGGGCTTCCTCCCACAGTCCAAAGACATGCAGGTTTTGGTGACTCTAAATTGTCTGTAGGTGTGAATGTGAGTGTGAATGGTTGTCTGTCTCTATGTGTCAGCCCTGTGATAGTCTGGTGACCTGTCCAGGGTGTTCCCCGCTTCTTATCCAGTGTAGGCTGTGATAGGCTCCAGCCCCCTCGCAACACCTAACAGAATAAGCGGTTGAACTTCTGTTTTTTAACGTACTGGTACTTTTACATAAGTAAAGGATCTGAGTACTTAAAGCTTTCACTTCAAATATAAGTTTAAAATACTCAACAAGCTGAAACCAGCAAACTTTATTACATACTGCATGTCTTTTTTTTTTAGCATAATACATCAATATCATCAACATCAGAATATATATATGGCTCTGATTTAAAGGTACATAAATCACTCAATGAAATACCCTGTTTGGACAAACAACCGATACAAAGTGCACAAATTAAGTTGGTTCAAGTCAACTGCATCACATTTACAGAGCTGCTGTTTTGTTTATAGAAAAAAATATAGTACTAATAAAGCTTACATTCAAAAAACCTTGGGAGGGTTTGTATTCATGGGACAGTACCAATTATCTCCTCTGGTGCCTAAAAGAAATAGTGACCCATGCATCATATTAAAATGGCACACTCACACGCACACAAATTTCAAACTGAAATATAAACATATTTGGCACCATATTTTAGCATAGAACATAAAGTATAACTTGCAAATACGACATTGTTAGTATACAGAGGTAATATTTTGATTTTGGCACATTACAAGAACACTTAAAAAGTTCATGTAATCCTACTTATTACACGCTCAGTCTTTTTAAAGTTAAGAATAGAAACCCACTTACAGCATGAACTCCTCAACATTAAAATGGTCATTCTAAAACCTCACTTAGACAGTTAGCTTCATGAATAGCTCCTGACTACCTAGATCCCCATGTTAGTGATATCAAGTATGCTTAATGACAAGGATAAGCGCTGTTTTGTTTTCTCTCGAAAAGTTAAAAAATTGGTTGCAGTTCTCCAGCGCCACAATGAGTGATGTAAACAAATAAGTCGAGTATGACCTCTGTAAACCCTTAAAGCCGAGGTGTCATCAAAATCTAACAGACATAATCATATATTGCACTCTGGAAGGAATTCTAAGTCCTTACTGCACAAAAGGGGGGTCGTCCTGGCCTGTTCAAACCATCTTGACAAACAAAAAGCTGGTATATAGATATAGAATTAATAAGGTATTCAGTAATACTATGTTTATTATAACATCTTGTGTATATTAACATTGATATATAGATTATTTCAACATTATGATATGAAAGATACATATTTATAAATTGCTATGAATATAGGCAGTCGCCTCTGTTGAACAGAAGCAGGCGCCAGATATAACATAATAACTATTCTATGATTATTTTCATCCAAACAAATACAAATAAACGCTTTCACACTGTGGCTCACAGAGTAAACCGATGTGAAACTCCATAGTGAATAATGAATTGAAGCCTCCCATGCACAGAGAGGTTTCAATACAGGTCGAGACTGGTTTTCAAACAGGCCAGTGTGGAACCTTAAAAACCTCAGCATGCATGCTAAGTAAGTAGAACAGCAATCTCTGGTGGACACATAGAAAAATTACATGTTTGAAAAGATAAGTGGATTGTTGTGGTGCCTTATTGGACATCAGTGAGAGCACATTTAAAACACTTAAAGAGTAATCTGGGGCTGCACTGAACATCAATCTGCAATAAATAATGGCAATAATGGCCCGCGACCTACAACAAAGTATTACAATCTCTTGTTTTCGTATTTCAGCCTCTCAGCCTCCACACACATTTACCTCATGTATATTTGCACCAACATATATATTAGATTCACATCAGTATTCTATCTTAAGAGCAGCAGAAACACATATGCACTGTTATACTTGTATGGACAGAAAACAAGGAACGAACAATTCCTTCATTTCGTGGAATCTGTGTTAACCTCAATCTGTGGTGGGGGCACAGTACTATGTGTTGAGATGTGAGCTAGTGAGCATACCCTGGGGGGGAAACTCCAGCTATGTTATGTTTGTTTCGAGCTTTATGCCTCAGGCTTGACTGGCAAGCTGCCCTGACTCCTTGGTAACTCCACTGTATCTTCCACAGATGTACCAAACCACCGATCAGAACCACCGAACCCCTAATAGGAACAAATACGCAACACTAACTTTACATGTAAAATAGCCTGGTTCCAAAGACATGCAGGCAATGTCCACCATCACGGATGGCTAATTCACTAACAACAACAAACAAGGAACCTTTCGTAAAGCTCAGTCGAAATCAGGAGCCATTTCGTAATTAAAAACGCCAGCGGCATGCACTTTGCGCCAAAAAAAAAGGCAAAAAAATGCCTGTAATCTTATTCATAACATAACTCCACGTTTGTCTATGCAAATTCACTCGACACTGGAATTGAGAAGCTCACAATATCCACAATCTGCAAGAAAAAGCAAAAACTGCATCAAGCCATGCTCTAACTCTATTATAAGTCATCAGAATGATCACGTGAACTATCTGTAATCTACAACCCTGTTCTAACAATCTGCATGTTCTGTAACATCCCGTCAAACGTAGGAGATTTAAAAAAAAAAAAAAAAAAAAATGCTATTCACTCTTTTTCACTCCATCATAACTGTTCACTTTGACATCTCTGCTTCTACTCAACACTGCACTGACCGCGCTGCACTGGTGCTCGCTTCTCCTTTGACTGAACTTAATGTGCACAACTGAAGTGACATTTCATCCACTATGGGAGCGGTGTTGTGACATCAAAAGAAAAACAAAAAGGTTTTGCACCTGAAATGTACAGCAATGACGGTGGTTCTCTCATACAGACCACCACGATATGACAATGCCAGTGCCGCCCCGACGGAGCAAACTGTAGCCACATGCAGCATACAGTTGCAAGCATGTTTGTCTCCCTAAAGCTGCAGGGGACAGTAAGATGCCTGGACAGAGCCCTAAAGGGACCATGATGAAGCCAAAATGAAGCCTTAAATGGTCAAAGAGCTGCCTGGTTTGCCAAACTATACCACCTCTTTGGAGTCCGTCTAGAGGCCGGTGAGGTCCACTATTGCCTTGATGAAGATGGTGTCGTCACGAATGTACGAGTTCTTGGCATCAAGCTTGGATAGCGGGCAGAAGAGCGGACACCCGCTGGCGATATTCATCTCACTCACAGGTCGCTGGAAGGAAGAGGAAGTGACATCGGGTCTAAAGGCGTCAATGATGTGCTCCCTGTTGCTCTGGTCCAGCAGCATCAGAGTCACCTGGAACAGATGAATTTATGAGTGATGTTTACATGTTTCATGCATTTGTATGGAAGTCCTGAGAGGCAATCCATTTTGTAAGTCTGATCTATTTTTTCTCTCCTGTGTGACTATGACTTAAGAAAAGGTGAAAAAATGGTTTTGCCAAGACCATCTTTCTTCTTCTTCTTCTTTTTTTTTTTTTTAAATCTGTGAAACAGGTGGGAAAAAGCTTTGCCAGAATCTTTTCATTTGTAAAAACTAGTGAAAAAAAAAAGTTTTTGCAGGTGAATATTTTATTTTGAATTTTATTTTTTCCAGGATCATTTTTCAGTGTTTGTTGTTGTAATACTCATTTTAGTCACAAGAGGCTGAAGTGCACCATTACCCCATATTCTAAATACCACTAAAAGCATCAATGTTTTCTTGTTTTAATTTCTCCATGCACTATTAACATAAGGTACGCATAATGTTTACAACCAAGTTATGTGACATAACTGTCATGTCTTTCTTCGGGATAGAAATGTATTTTAATATGTGCTCATCTGCTGTTATGAAGGGGCTCCAATATAACTAAATAAGTATTTAAAAATTAAAAAGTATGCATACTTTTGCCCATTGTTCTTAATTGTCATTTTCAGGCATTGTTACACTAAAAGTTCTTTGTTGTCATGTGCTAAACCGTTACAGAGAGGTAATCGCTGGCAATGAAAGTCTTAGATCTCAGGATCCCTCCAACAATGCTCATTAAATATATATAAAGAGAAAATAGAGCAAGTAAAAATTGAGAATCTAAGATGTTAAATAGCGCAGCAGTTAAAATTAAAGTTAAACTATAGAGATAAAATGTAACCTATATAAAATAATATATATATTTGTCGTAATTGCAAAATAAATAAACTGTAATGTAAACAATGTAGTAAATGCATATGTGCAATGACAACTAATAAATATCTATATACAAGTTGTAAACAGGTTGTATAACAATAAGCAAAAGTATATAAAGGTGAAGGGATGGTTACTTTTGTAGTGGTCTTTTGTTTGTCTTTGTTTTGTTGTTTGTCTCTATTGTATCGATGCTTAAAAGCCTAAACAGGGACAAGGTCTAAAAATTTGCTGAAGCTATAAGTCCTGTATACATTGCATTAGTTTCATGTTATTTAAATGTGATAACATCTATATACATTGTCCCTATTGAATGAATGAATGAATAAAAATGACCTACAGTTTCTGACATGATGAATCACTTAATTAAATCTAAAACTGGACTGTTTTGACACGTTGCACATATATTCTTCAAAACAATTAAGGGAACACTAAAATCACACATAAGATCTTAATGAAGGAATTATTCAAGATGAAAATCTTCACTGATGCACACTGTATAATTTGTTGAGAACAAAATGACGAAACAACAGTTAATGGAAACCAAAATCATCAACCCACTGAGGGCTGGATTCAAAATCACACCTAAAATCAAAGTAAGAAATTGAAATCAGAGTCTGATCCAAATTGGTTGAATTTTATCTCAGCAAATAACTAACAGCATAATGTGACTCAGTATTGTGTATGCCCCCGCATGCCTGTATGCACTCCTGACAACATCTGTGCATGCTCCTGATGAGTTGGCGAATGGTTTTCAGGGGGATCTTCTCCCAGACCTGGATCAGGGCATCAGTGAGCTCCTGGACAGTCTGTGGCGGTACTTGGCAGCATCAGATACAGCAATATATCACATCCCATAAATGCTCAATTAGATTTAGGTCAGGGGAACGAGAGGGCCAGTCAATGGTATCAATGCCTTCGTCATCCAGGAACTTCCTACACACTCAGGCCACATGAAGCCAGGCACTGTCCCGCACCTGGAGGAACCCAGGGGCCACTGCACCAGTGTAAGGTCTGACTATCGCTCTGTGGATTTCATCCCAGTGTCTAACAGCAGTCATGGTAACAATGGCAATGACATGGAGGTCTGTGCGACCCTCTAAGAATATGCCTACCCAGACCATCACTGACCCACTGCCAACCGGTCATGCAAGATGATGTTACTGGCAGCATAACATTCACCACAGCATCTCCAGACTCTTTCACACCAGTCACATGTGCTCAGTATGAATCTGCTTTCACATGTGAAGAAAACACCAGTGGCGGACCTGCCAGTTGTGGTGTTCTCTGGCGAATGCCAATCGAGCTGAACAGTGCAGGGCTGTGAGCACAGGTCCCACTAGAGGACGTCGGGCCCTCATGCCACCCTCATGGAGTCTGTTCCTGACAGTCTGGTCAGAAACATGCACACCAGTTGCCTGCTGGAAGTCATTTTGTAGACACTCTGGCAGTGTTCTTCCTGTTCCTCCTTGCACAAAGGAGCAGATACGGGTCCTGCTGCTGGGTTGATGCTCCTCTACGGCCCTGTCCAGCTCTCCTTGTTTAACAGCCGTCTCCTGGTGTCTCCTGTATGTTCTTGAGACAGCAAACCTTCTTGTGACCGCATGTACGGATGTGCCATCCTGTGAGAGCTGGACTACCTGTGCAACCTGACTCGGCTGCAGGTACCGCTTTATGCTACCAAGGCCAGGGGCTGCTGACAGGTAGAGAACAAAGGGTGAACATACACATTATCGAGTACTTCAGCTCGTGATTCCTGGCCCTGCACAACGCAGCTTCCCTCTGCTGTAACCTGGAGAAACACACCAGGTATGTGCAGGGAGATTTTCTTTGTCCGTACTTGAAGGTAGGGCTCGGGTGGGCTCTCTCCAGTTCAGGTGGTGTAGGAAAGACATCATCACCTGCATCAACACCTCCTTCATGAACTTAAAAGGGTCCTTACTGTATTCACTGCCTTCAGGAATGTTGAGTTTATAGAGATTGGCTCTCTGCGATAGATTTTTGAGGTCGTCAAGCCAATTCACAAATGTGTCCTCTCCCTACATGTCACAACCGGTAGCCCCTCTACACATTGTTTGTGTTTTTTGAGCAGGAATAAAGATATAGGATTAATATGAATGTAATAAAAAAATAAAAAAGGAAAAACACAATTTGACTGTTTGGCAAACTAACTAAATAACCTCCTCTCTCTGTAGGTGTTTTACCTTCTGGTTGAAAGGCCATTTGAGCAGAGCGTCATTCAGTCCCCTCATCACCACAAAAAACAAGGACAAGTGGCTGCCACGCCCCGTCCCATCTCCATTCAGATAGATCCGCAGACACATCTTGTAGCCGTACTTACTGGTATAAAAGGCTGAAAAGAAGAAATGGGAATTTAGTTGTAGTCATCTGCAGATAATGAGGCTTCTGTCTAATTGGGTTACCTTGGTTTCTAGTAACCAGGACCAGAGCCACAACCCCAGACCTCTTATCTGTAATAAAGGACAATGTTACCTGGTGAAAACATGGCAGGGGCTCGACCTGCGATGGCATCCTGTCTCTTTTTGGCAAAATCAGAGATCCTCCAGACAAAAACACCATCAAAGGTTGTGGCAGACATTTCCCTTAGCCGGCCTTCCATCTCAGCAACTGTTAGGTCCTTCAGCCCCACTGTTCTCTCCAGCTGTCGCACCTAGAAAACAAACACACACACTGTGCCTTAACAGGGTCACAAATACTTCTTTAAATCCAGTCAATATTTGCCATAACACTGAGGTTTAAAGGCTTTTAGCAGAGTAATCACATGCATGTCATATACTGTTATTTCCATAACAAGTTGGGCTACTCAGGAAGGTCAGCACTTCGCATGTGTATTGTACTATACATGTTGTAGAACAGTTTTATGCATGGGCGAGATTGTGAAACAATGTGTCCCTGGGCACAGATATGCAAAAGGCCCCACCACCTCTCCTACAGTACATAGCAGCAGGACACACGGACTTTGTGGTGGTTTTTCATCCCTTTGTAGTTGTTACACATCTTTGTGTGGTTTTGTATCTCTGTGGTCATTTGGTGTCTCCTTGTGGTTGTTTTGTGTCTTTTTGACATAACTTGGTGTCTTTTATACATAGTTGTTTTGTGTCTCTTTGTAATCATTCTGTACCTTCTTTGGGTTGTTTTGTCTCTCTTTGTACTCATTTTGTGTTTCTGTGGTTGCTTTGCTCGTTTTTGTAGATATTTTGTGTCTCTTTGCAGTTCCTTTGCATCTATTGGTGGTCTTTCTCTGTTTCTTTGTGTTCAAGGTGGAAATATCAGGCCATTATGCGTCTTCGCCGTCCTATATACTGTATATAGGTATAGGTGTATACAATCGCGGGGGGGGCAGAGTTGTCTTGCCTCTGAGCCAGGAACAGGAGTAGTTACAGTACCAAAATGATTTTTGCATAAATGGGACAGCCAGCAGGACAGGTTCATGGGCAGATGATGTGTTATGTGTGCAATCCACCATGGGAGATTTAAATAGTAGCTGTTCGCAGTTAGCAGCTACCTCAAAAAAGAAGAAGAGCCAACAAAGTCTGCAAATTGTGAAAACAATGAGGTTTGGGGGCTCCTTAACCTCCAAGCAGAGGATGACATCAGTCGCCATATAACAGAGACAGTAAATGATTGTTATTGCCATATTATGTCATTGTTATTGTTTAGAAATAACTATTGCTATAACTACTAGAAATAATTATTGCTGCTGTTGTGTTACATGTCACGCCTCTTTTGAGTCTGCGATCCAGTGTTGCAGTCTATAATTACACATGGGAGCAGCATAATGCTGCGGTCGATTGGTTTTGTGTAAAAATGCAAAGGAGACATAAAAAAGGGACTTTGCAGCACAATCTCTGTGTAAAAAGGGCTATTGAGTCTCCTCCTGGTCAGTACGTGTTAATTTGACTGACAATTTTCAAGTGAAGGCCCGGGGGCCTGTGCCCAGTAGGCCAGTTCAGTAATCCATCCATGGTTAAATGGGAAAGACACATATGGCAATTTAAATGTTTTTGTCTGTATGTCCACAGGTTTTCAGTGCAGGAGAAATATCTGTATATCAATGGAAAGAGGAGAGTTTTAGATTTCCAGGAATATTAGAACCATTTTGCTGAGCCAGATCTAAACTATAATAATGTCAAATCATCATGTCTAACATACTGGTAGTGCAACACACAAAGAAAAAATTAAAGTATGCCAAATTAATAATTAGCAGTTTCTGTTTGCAGCGTGCTTACTGATGTACAGACAACTATCACTGGATTAAATCGTGACGACTCTCAGGTTCTGGAGTTATAAGGAGTGTTTTTTTAATGATTATAAGCAGATATATGGACGTTTACTCACAATGCACATCAGAGATAATTATTTCTTCTGGAGGTGTAAGTTGCACTGAATCTCGAACTATGTGCATCATGTCTGTGTGTCCAGACTTGACTTAGTCAGATTCAGAGTTCAGAGAGATTCAGAGTCTGATTTTTGACACAAACTGCAGCAACTAGGCACAGTTTCAGTCCTACCTTGTTACTTAGAGCCTCGATCTTGTCCTGGTCCAGTTTGTGCTGACGGTTGCTGGCCTCCATGGTGGTGGCAAACCTCTCCACCTCTCTGTTCAGGACACACACCACATTTTCAAACGTGCCCGATTTGACTTCAAGCTCCGTACACCTGCGACCCAGCTCCACCACCTTGGTCTTCTCGCTGTGGAGCTGGAGCTCCAGCGCAGCGCCCACCGAGCTGGGCAGAGGAGTGAAGGAGGTAGACACAGACAGGGTGGGAGCCAGAGTGGGAGGTGGAGGAAGAGGAGCTGAAGCGGGTGGACCAGGGGGACCGGAGCTGGAGGATGAGGAGGAGGCGGCGGCGGCAGCTCCCTGCACGGGAGGCCCAGAGGAGGTGGTGCTAAGCTGGGAGACTCTGGCCTCGAGCTCCCTGAGGGACTGTTGGAGTTCCAACAGTTTGTGTCCGGCTACTTCCAGTCCCTGGGGCTGCAGGCCCTCCATGCTCACTTTCATGCCCATAATGTAATGCAGCAGCAGATTGAGGTGCTCATAGGCATAGGCGCGCTCGTGGTCATGAATCTTTTCCTTTTCCACCTACAAAAAGGGAGCAACATGAGGAAAATGAAATAAAAACAATAAAGACATGCAGTCTGATCAGCTGTATAAGGGACTGTATGTAAATTATTTGGGTGAGAAGGGGGGAAAGTCTTATATTTTATTTTATCAAAATAACAAGACTCTCCCACACATTATTAATAGTTTCTTTGGACCCTACTCTGGACCTAAAAAAAAAAGTAATACATGTCTCAAAATGATATGTTTTTGGAAAATGGCAGATAGGCTAAAGCCTGATATGTCTGAGATCAGACCTCTGGCTGTCAGAAAGTTATATGACAAATCAATTATATGACGCCTGCATTGCATGGGTGAGTGAGTTAGAGACTTCTGTTTCTGACCGTTTCCAAAGTGCTCAGCATTTAAATATTGAAATGAAAGCCATCTTTGTATTTGATGTTTGAAAATGTTTCTGACAATAAACCTCAGAATGGATGAATTAATCTGGGTTGAGAAAAAAGTAAAAAAACAACAACAACAACAACAAAAAAGCCCTCTCCTACTCTGCCAAACAAAATCAGACAACTTTCCCTTTTTCTTAGACCTCCTCTTCCCTTCTTGATAACTGCCATACAGTCCCTAATCTGAATGTGTGTGAATATAAAATGGGTAATATCAAGAAGACAATCAGGCTACTTACAGACATATCACATCCCACGACATGAAATCGACAAGGTGTTCTGAATTTGCTGCAGAACTTGATATGATCCACATACTGAAAAGTAAATAAATAAATAATGTTATTAGCAAACTTAGCCAAGGAGCTACTAGCTGTAGTTTGTGCCCCTCGTACTGTATTATCATTTGGGCCCAAGCACCAACTGATGTGCGAGGACCCTACTGTAATGCAAGGAATTATTATTTATGCAAATTAATCACATTTTTGAGGGGCTAAAGATGTTCAAAAACTCACAATCCTTTGCACATGCATTAGAGCTATGGAAAAATTAGATATTTTAAGGGTCCTACTGTATGCTTGGGTGTGACAAAATGGCTCAACAGCACCCACTACATAATTTAAATGAAGTAGCCCTTGCGGCATGTTTCACGCAGATGTATGATTTTGGTAGGTAGATTTAACATCCCAAGACTTGAAGGAAAAACTTTTGGAGCCATACCCCAAACCCAACAGCAAGTGAGACATTTTTTGTTTAATGTGCCATTTTAGTGTATTTTTGGCCATTTCCAGATGCTGTACTTTGATGAACTCCCCTGGAGAATTAATCAGATCAACTTCAATACAATACTTTTGTCAATACAACCTGAAGACCTTAAGAATGAAAAGTTGTCAGAATTTTGAACATTTTAAAAGTTTTTATGGAACGATGGTGGCCATTTTGCGCGTTTTGCCACAAACAGGAAGCTGTTGTAACTTAAGTGTACTTTGTCCAGTCTGTCCCAAGTTTCAGATGCTGGATAACAGTCCTTGCCTGAAGACATCTACGTGCCAATATTGAATCAAGGTAACTGTGCCACCTACTAGTAACAGGAAGTAGGCCATGTGTGGCAAACATAATTCAACTTCCACAAATTTTACGTTGTGTGGCCCACACTTGACATACAGCAACATAATGTATTGTTAGCGTGGGTTCTCTAGCGTCACACAGCAGACCCAGGAAGTGGTACAAAATATGCAATACAACATTGCCCGCACCGCTCACTCCATGCAGAAAATAATGTCTAACTTGTGTGCATAGTTTTCAATAGTCACAGAAATGCACGGTCACACTGACTAGCATCACACCAGTAATGCCAACATGTGGGAAGGTGTGAGTGCCTGTTCATCACTGCTTTAAGCTTGAATTACATTTGAGTTCACAGAGCTGAGTGTTAGTTGTTCTGAAAAAATAAACACATTGTGATCTTTGAACAACCCAGAAGGTTAATAGTGTACCAAAGTTTAGAGGTTATTTACAGAACTCTAAAAAACACTTTTAACCATCTGGATGAGAAGATTCATTTAAAATGATTTCTGAAGCTGTTTTCCTAATACTGTACAAACAAAGATGGTAGCCCCAAATTAAGTTATATCAAGGTTACTTTCTGTTATTTTATATATCTGCATAGGAAGGACACCTGTCATTTCTGGCAACCTGGATTAGAAGGAGAATCTCATCCTGGGAAACAGGTTAAAATCTTTTGTTACTTTCTATCTTGAGGTAATATTTTTGCATCCAGGTGGTTAAGAAAGTCTTTCTTTCTGGAGGACATGTTTTTTAGGCAAAACAAATCAGATCTGTGACTTGAAGGTAATCATTATACACAAGAGGCACAAACTGGAGATAAGAAGCTACACTGGACTGTGACCTTTTGTTTCTGCAACAAAATGTTTCTATCTTCTCTGCATGATGTTTCAGGGTGTCTACACATATAAACAAGTTAAATTTAAGACTTTTTAAGATCAAACTTGCGATGGAAATACACACCAAAATTAAAAATATACTCTTTCCAATTGAACACACAAATGTCAGTTAAAAATGAACTGTAGGGTAAATGACCCACATGATACTCTCCAGTGGTGGAATGTAACTCAGTACATTTACTCAAATATTTTACTTACGTACAATTTTGAGGTACTGAAGTATTTTCATTTATGCTACTTTATACTTCCACTCCTCTGCATTTCAGAGGCCAGTATTGTACTTTTTACTTCACAACATTCTTTTAAACCTTTAGTTACTCTGCAGATTCAGATTATCAATACAATGTATAAATTAACTAATAAATTATGATATTATATTATAGATTAAACTACCTAGCAGTATAAAAAAGTAATTAAAACAAGCTCCACCTTTACAAGCTGCTACATTAAAGTGATGAACACATTAATGCATCATCATGTATAATCTAATAATATGACATACTTTATTCTGAAATGGGCCATTCAACAATGACAAATATAAGATATTAATAAAGAACAAAATAAACTTAAATAAAGAATTAAATTAAATTAACAAAAATAAAGAAAAAATATAATTGCAACACCTTTGTTTTTGCTCCCATTTCCCCCAGGTTTAACGACTTTTTTTATTTGCATAAAGACTTATTTCTCTCAAATTTTGGTTGCAAATTTATTAAAATTCATGTTAGTGAGAATTTCTCCTTTTCCAAGACAATCCATACACCTGACAGGTGTAGCATATCAAGATGCTGACTAAACAGCATCATTACTACACAGGACTCGTCACAGTATCTCTGTGCATTCAAACTGCCATCAATAAAATGTTCCTATGTTCGTTGTCCATAGCTTATGCTAGCCCATACCATAAACCCACTGCCACCATGGGGCACTCTGTTCACAACGTTGGCATTAGCAAACCGCTCATCCACAAGGTGCCATACACACCGTCTGTCATCTGCTCGGTACAGTGTAAAGCAGGTTCATCTGTGAAGAGGACCCTTCTCCTAAGTGCCAGACACCATTGAAGGTGAGCAGTTACCCACTCAAGTCCATAACAACGACAAACTGCTGTCAGGTCAAGGCCCTGGTGAGGATGACGAGGTGGTTTCTGATTGTTTGCGCAGAAATTCTTGGGTTGTGTGAACCACTTGTTGCATCAGTTAAAGTGGCTGGTCTCAGACAATCTTGCAGGTGAAGACGCTGGATATGAAGGTCCTTAGCTGGTGTGGTTACACGTGATCTGCAGTTGTGTGGCCATTTGGATGTACTTCAAAATTCACGAAGACAACACTGGAGACAGCTTATGGTAGCGAGATGAACATGCTGTTAACAGGCAACAGCTCTGTTAGAATTTCCTGCAGTCGGCATGCCAATGGCACGCTCCCTCAAACTTTTTGACATCTGTGGGACTGTGTTGTGTGATCCAACTGCACATTTAAGAGTAGCCTTTCATTGTGATCATCCCAGGGCACACCTCTGAAGTAATGATGCATCTTGAGAGGCAGCATCATCAGTTTGTCAGGTAGATGGATAACTTGGAAAAGGAGAGGTGCTCTCTAACACAGATTTCAACAAATTTCTAGATCTTTGACTTAAACTTGTGGAAATGGGTACTTTTACATTTGGTACGTTAAGTAAGTTTTTAAGCTGATACTTTTGTACTTTTACTTAAAATTTTGAATGCAGTACTTGTACTTGTGACACAGTATTCTTACATTGTAGTATTGCTACTTTTGTTTAAGTTACAGATCTAAGTACTTCTTCCACTACTGATACTCTCTGTGCTTAATGCTCTGCATGTGCAATTCCCCCACTTTGATCCCCTTTGTTCAAGTTTTAAACACCTTCGGCATACAGCACAGTTTGTTTCATAAGCATTTTCATGTAACAGCCTTAACCATCATGAGTAATTATTATTCTCAAGACATTTACTGTTAAACTTGCGTTTCACATTTCTATAAAGTAACAAGCAGGCTGGCTAGCAAGGCCTTAGCTTAATGAAGCAGACTCTTTGCATAATCTAAATGTGTAAGGGGTGAAAATATGGGTGTTACATGTTTGCAGGAGTTAGGTCAAAGTCTTTTCACCCACCAAATATTGTTTTCCTACCGTTAAAATGTGTTGCGCCCCCCTCTATGGTTACCAGAAATTGTTGCAGTGACATTACTAAAAAACATTTAAGACCATCCAATCTTGATGTAAGACCACATTATACTTTTTAGGCATGTTATAAGTAAATGTGTAGTTAAGACTCTAAGGGCCTGGGGCCATCCTGTGTTTACAGATTTACCTTTTCTCTGGGTATTTTCTTCTTGGCACAGCCTTCACAGATCATCGGGTACTTGGGACAGATCTCATCATGAGCCTGAAAAATAGAAAATGACCATTTTTGTTTTAAAGACACACAAAGAGCTGCTGTGGTGTGCTGCACCAGCTCAGACCAGCCAAGCATCTGTAGCTACAGTCAGTCTAAATAAATCATTTCTAACCTTGATGTTTTTGAAGTGAAATGGCTCCTTGCAGTACTTGCAGTTGAGCGTTCTCTCCGGGCACTCTCGCTCATTATGGCGCTCCTGTTCATTGAAGCGAATTCGTTCTTTACAGGAGGGGCAGGGGATGATCATGAACTCACACTTCCCCTCGTGGTTCAACTGTGAAAAAACAGCAGAGCTCTAAGTTGCTGTGGTGGTCGTTACAGTGCACCAACCTCTGTGGTGCCTTCACTGTTTGCCAAGGAGGTTTCCACATACAAGGAATTAGCCTTGGGGTTGTTGTGCATAAAAATAAACATAATGGGAGAAAATAAAAATAAAAGCAAGTACTGCTAAAGTTATGAAACATAAATACAGAACAGAAAAAAAATACAATAAAAACCTGTTTAAATAATTCAAAATATGTACAATGTAGCTATTTCTAAAATGAAAGAGCTGTACATTTTTAGAGGTAGTAGTTTTATGCAGGAATAAAAAATGACCTACCTATAAAAGAAAAATGGAAAGCAAAAATACAAAAACAAATCCTGAAAGTAGGTCAAAGGTCAGCTCACCTCGTATTCTTTAATGCTGCCTTTCCAAGTGCAATTTTCATTAATACAAACAGCTGAAAGGCTTTCAACTTCCCTTCGAACTGCATTGTCAGGAAAAGCCTGAGAAAATAAGAGAAAAACATAAAGATTTGCTGTCACACTACAAAAGTTTCTCCACTTGTCCCGCTCCATTTTATACATTATTTATGTTTGGTAAAAGCTGTATATTTCACACTTCCTTTAGCACTACAAACTGCAAGTTTACATGTGTTTTTTTTTATGTAGGAGTGCATTGAGAAGAGTGAAGTAACATTTGTCCTCCATGACTGCTCACAAATAAAGCATGAGGCAACTTTTTTTCCTACTTATGGTCTGAACAAGCCCTGAAAGCTACAAAAGTATGGCTGCGGGTCAGTGAGCCATAAATGTCAGTTTGGAGCAGGACGGTCAAGTTCATTCTCATCCATTATTAAAAGCAATGAGAGACATTTCATGTCTTGTTTGCGCTGTTCATTGCTGTATGCAGAAATACGCATTCTTTCCACAGCATTTCTGTGTCTATAACACTGTGTTCAGACACCAAAATGAAACTGAGGAGATGTTTACACTGGCCAAACTGAGAAAATGAAACTGAGACAGATCAAGTCGTCATTTAAACAGCTGTTATTGAAGGTTAAAGTGTATAGTGCTAAGTATATATATTGTAAATACTGTAAATAATGTAAATATAACACGTTTAAATGTTACATATGTTGTAATTATTGGATTTCAATGATTTTGTCTGGTATTATCTTTCATGTTTTGGATTTGATTTGACTTTTTTTATTCCCTGTTTTACTGTAAGCACTTTGTAACTTTGTCTTTGGACAGTGCTATATAAAGAAAAGCTATTGTGACTATTTATATGCATAATCTAAGTAGAGATATTATAAAGAGCATTTCTTACTATTTTCTGTCATTTTATAGACAAAGGATTAATCAATTAATCGAGAAAATAAGCCCTTAACCTGAGTCATTTGATCAAAATACTACAGGAGCTGCCATGACATAAACCATGTGCCTAGATTATATTAAGTAATTCACTTATATTCAACAAAAATTCAAATTCAAGAAAACTTTTTTTTTTTTTTTTTTGCTGGATACAATTATCTTGATACTCACACATCCTTGTTTCAAAATCGATGTAGGATCCTCAAAAATATCCTCTTTGATGCAGGCGCTGCATTTCTGGGGTCCATTACTGCAATAAAACAACATTATCCTTTGATATAGTGCAAATCCAACACATGAAAACATCAGACACACAGTGGTGGAAAGTACATTCACTCAAGTATTGTACGTAAGTACTATTTTGGGGTACTTGTACTTGAGTAATTGCATTTTTTGTTACTTTCTACTTTTTTTTAGAGTTAAATATTGCACTTTATTTTACTCCACTGCATTTACTGTAAAACTTCAGTTAAAAGTCTAGACCCAATTAAACGCCCAGTTACTTTTACTAGCCTGGTGTATCTGCACATTTTGACAAATAAAGGCCTGTCTCAATTAGACGCCTGGTCTGGTTGCCAAGCAGTTAATTTTTATAGAAATTCTTTGGATGTATAAAACAGGTTGTTGGATACCCACTTGCGCTAAGGTTAGATAGCTGTTTAGATCACACATACAAATATAAATGTTTAAACAGTATGGAGATGCTACACATTGTTAGCTCAGATTCTGCACCATCCAATCGTTCAGTTTATTTTACTAAAACCATGGGCACCAAAGAAGACCGTAATTCAATCAGCTTTACTGGCATGATAAAAAAAAAGGTGACTCTCTTCCTCTGAAGCTGTCACAAGGTCAGAATGTGTCCATTCCTCGATTACCTGGAAAGTTACTCATGTTCCTTTAATGAGGGTCACGATCATAAAAATCAAAAGTGTTTTCATGAAAGTTGTGAAAATTGTTTTAACAGGACAAAGTGGTGTTGGGTAGGTATGACAGGTGCCGTAAATCTTGAGTGCTGCAAAAAGAGTGTCATAACACTCTCTGATGCACTGTCTGTCGGAGCTAGATTAAAGGAATGATTTGTAATTGATATGGTATTTGAAGCCTTATTCTTATACAAGTAATATTCAGACTGGTTTAAATAAATAATTTGATTGTCTTTCCCATCTTTGTTGAGCAACAGTTCTGCATAAAAGGAATTAAATTTAATATAAGCCTGTTGACTTCAGTGATTTAAGCAAATAATAGCCCAGGCTATTAATTGAAGTTTTACAATAATTGTTAGTTTTTGAGTTACTCTTCAGATTCAAATTCAAAATTTTACAAAATTTCACAAAATTACAAAAAATATAATTATATAACTATAATAAATAAAATATTAAAAGTTATTATAACAATTCAAATAAAAAAAAGTCTAACACTTAAAATCAAATAATATATACCTTATTATTCTGACAGTGGTCATTTTGCATGATGACTTCTTTTAATTTTGGTACTTTAAGTATATTTTCATGCTAATAATTCTGTACTTTTACTTGAGAAACATTTTGAGTGCAGGACTTTTACTTGTAACAGAGTATGTCTACACTGTGGTACTGTTACTTTTCATGTTACTTAAATAAAAATACAAAAGTATCATCAGGACAATGTACTTTAAGGGTCAAAAGTAAAAATACTACATGGACAGAAATGGCCCCTGTGAGTGTATTCCTAATGATATACTATACTATACTATACTATACTATACTTTGATTATTATGATTCATGCATATAATATATACTTTATTATTCTGATATGGGTCTTTTTGCATAACAAGTTCTTTTACTTCTTGTACTTTAGTATATTTTTTGATGCTAATACTTTTGTACTTTTACTTAAGTAAGATTTTGAGTGCCAGAGTTTTATTTATGACAGAGTATGCCAACACTGTGGTGCTGCTACTTTTCACATGGTAAAAGATCCAGATACTTCCTCCACCACTGCCACAAAAGTAAAAGTACAAAAGTATTTTTTGGAAAATGTACTTAAGGGGCCAAAAGTAAAACTCAGTGCAGAAAAATGGACCCTGTGAGTGTATACCTAGTGATATACTATATATAGTATTGAATTATATTATGACTTAGGCATACAATATTACTTTATTATTCTGAAATGGGTCATTTGACATAATGAGTTATTTTACTTCTGGTACTTTCAGTGTATTTTGATGCTAATATTTCTATACTATAAGGTACATTTGTTAATAACTTTTACTCACAGCATTATGGTATTGCTACTTTTACTTCCACCACTGCAGATACCCCCAACACACACATGGTACACACTCTCAGTGATGCAGTCCCTTACCTCACAGTCCTGTTGAAGCAGTAGGAACAGAAGCGATGTCCACACTGGGCTTGAAACGGTCGTCTGAGTATGTTGTGGCAGCAGTTGCACAGGTGTTTGTCCTCCAGCTTGTTGCCCAGGATCTTCTTGGGGAAGCCGGGTTTATTGCTCTCCATGGACGAGGGAGGGGACGGCTCCTGTGTGGCCATGGTGTCTGTTCACACGTCACACCTGGGAGGGGGGTGAAGAAGAAGAAGAAGAAGAAGAAGAAGAAGACGTAAAGAAGACTTCATTTTGATGCAACAGTTACAGAGAAGAGCGGTGGTGAATATTTCCTGGCCTTTAAACACACTGTCAGCCTTTGAGACATGAGTGTAACATGAGTGTGAGATCCTCTCCTCCAGTAATGGTTGCTCATCACAGGCCAGCTGAGAGGCCCACACCCTTTGTTTACATTTCGAGTCTGCATCCGTGGCTCCTTCTTGTGGTTGACTTGGCACAAACTGATGATGCTGCCTTTCTTTCTACTCTAACAATACACGCTCCGCTCAGCCTACCCAGTAACGATGCTGACAAATCGCACATCCATTGTCTCTCCTCTGCTTCCTTTTTCCTTCCTTGTCGCTGTTGCTAAGCTATCAGCATCCTTTTAGTCAGAAGTGGTACCCAGCACAGCACGCTGCCACGCCCCTTTGAAATCTCAAGCTTGCAGCCTGAAAGAGACCGTTTAGCAACTGGAAAAGAGCTTTTGAGCAAATGTTGCTGGAATCACTAGAGTTTGCACTTACCAGCGTTTTTTTCACTCTAAACTGTCATCGCGTGCAGAGGCTGTGGAATCACCTTTCCTGGTCGCAGGTAGTCGCTCGCGCAGTGTGCCGATATTACATGTGGTTTTACAGCCGACTGGAGGTGTTTTCTTTAACGTTAGCCACATAATATAGATGTGGTTCCCCAAAAGCGATGGCTGTTATTGTCCAATATCGCCATTGCACTTTCAGACTGGGTGTTACGTCATGCAGTGGGCTGAACGCGGGTTGATAGGCAGACGAGATGTGGAGGCGCGCGTGTCATTGGTTCAGAACTCACGAGTGGGCGGGTTCGCCTTGTTGTGAAATAAACATCCAGATAACAGATTTTTAGAAATGCATTTCGCAAGCATTTGTCTGTAATGTTCCTGCTTTTTGTGCCTTTATTTTTATGTGTATTTCTCAGCTTTTGTTTAGATCTTTTTGTATGAAATGTGTGTCTGTTTGTGCCCCCCCCCCCCACACACACACACACATATATATATATATTTATTTATAGATCTGTAGTATATCAGAATACAGGGGGCATTTCTTGGAATGAATGAATCTTTTATTGCCATTACACAAAATGTACAATGAAAATTCCTTGGTATAAGAACAATTAGAAATGCACGCACACACACACACACACACACACATAAAAAAAGTTAAGAGCAGCAGCGATGAAAAAAACAAACTGAGCACTTTTACTTTTGATACCTTAAAGGGATAGTTTGTTTTTTTAAGTGGGGTTGTATGAGGTACTTATCCTTAGTTAGTGTATTACACACAGTAGATGTCAGTCAGCATGCCCCCAGTTTGGAGAAGCAGGCTGGAGTCTGACATCCACTCACCAGCCACTTTATTAGGTACACCTTGCTAGTGCCGGGTTGGACCCCTTTTGCCTTCAGAACTGCATTAATTCTTGGTGTGAAAACTGCATAACAACCTATGTGTTTAGTTGTTTTTTTTTCCCCCCAGATTTTTTAGTGCACAACACATGTTCACATTCAGCCACACAAATAAAAAAAAAAGACCAGAGAGAATAAACCAGCAGCTGAAAGAAATAAAAATGAGTCACAGTAGAGTGGGTGTGAAGAGGAAAGAGGAGCAGATAGAGACTGAACCACAGAACATGTTTATGTTTAGATGCTGAAGAAGAGCAGTGCTGGAGTACATTTATGTATTTGGGGTATTTGAACCTTACTTGAATACTTCCATTTTATGCAACTTTATACTTCTAATCCACTACAATTCAGAACAAACTGTTGTACTTTTTAGCCCACTACATTTACAGTATTAAACAGTTACAGTTAATACTATGCAAATAAAATGTTGTGCACACCCACCAGTGACAGAGGAAGTCTTCAGATTCTTAAGTAAAAAAACACTGCAGTGGTGCAAAGTAACTACATTTATTCAAGTACTGTACTGAGAACAATTTTGAGCTATTTTTACTTGAGTGTTCCCATTTAATATTAATCTCTATTTCTACTTCATTGCACAGGCAAATATTGTACTTCCTACTTCACTATATGTATTTTACAGCTTTATCTGATAGTCCCTTAACAAATTAAGATTTGACATACAAAACATCTGCAGAACTTTTAATGCAATGCATTGTAAGACATTAAACTACCCAAAAGCACAGACTTTTAGTCAGATGCAAATTGGGAGCAAGTTAATGCTGGGAATCATGTAATGTCACCTGTATTGATTAGAATAATCAGGGCAAGTTATCCCCCCTTTCAAAGTAAAACCAACAGAAGGGAGATGTCAGTAAAGTGCAGTTTGTACACGTCCACACCTGAGAAGTCCACTAAAGAAACTCAAAGGTCAAGTGTGTTGGATTTAGGGGCATCTTTTGACAGAAATTGAAGATAATATAATATTCATAACTATGTTTTGTTTTTGTTTTTTTTTTTCATTTTATTGTGCCAACTGCTGTAGTTGTCCTACAAGCTAGGCACTCCGGAAAAGGTTCAGTTTTGTAACCTCAACACTTCATGCCACTGAATCCTATACACTGGACCTTTTGGTCTAAAATCACCTGTGTGGGTTGACTCTAAAATATTACATACAAAATGTATGATGACTTTATAAAATATGATGCATTTTTATTGATTAAAACATTAACACCAGATTAACACCAGTAACAAATCAATGATATGTAACACTAACAGGGCTCACACTCCATAATGAGTACTTTTATTTTTGATACTTTCAGTACATTTCTGTGATACTATGTCCTTGTGTTGTCCAGACTTTTGCGTGTAATTGCGTATTTCTACACTGTAGTATTTCTACTTTTATTCAGGTAAATTTTTTCCACACTGCCTGCTGGCACCTTTCTTATCATGTTAGCTGTGATCAGGTTACGTCAAAGCTTTCTGTGAATCATTTGCATTCATTTGTTTATGCTCTGCCGGTGTGTCACCTGACCGTGTGGCGACAAACTCACTGCTCACAAAAAATACAAATTCACTTCAATAGAAACCATATGAGAGACATTTATTTCAGGACTGCGATTCACACAACAGGTAAAGGCACAGACTGTGATCCGAATGTAAAAAAAACCACCACAGCTTAAAACATGAGCTCATTCTTTTCTGTTGCCCCTGAAATGATTAACAGCTCTTTAAATACACAAAAATCAAAGTTTCCGTAGAAATGTTCAGGACATGATTTATAAATTATGACCAGCTGAGAGGCTCTTCAATGAGCTGGAGTGGGCCAAATTTACAATATAAATACTAATTAAACTTTTCAATTTTCACTTAGCAAACCTCCCCTCACATAACCCTGACCGCCCCATTTCTATTTTCCAACACCACACACTGCAAGAGGCTGCCTTTTAATATATGTCATTAGCAGATATTGTACACATATCCCTGTCTACATAACATAAATAAAATTCATCTAAAATTTAATTTTAACAAAAAACATAAAAACAGCACACGTTGACCTTTTAAAGAAATGTTTTGAAAACATTGAAATATGACCTTTGGACCTTTAAAGAAAATTCCACTATTGTGATATGCAAAATAAAAGCTCTCAGATAAATACTGCACTGCATATATGCTGAAACTTCACTAACACTAACACACTGCTTTAGTTTAACCTCCAGCACAACATTTAGTTTAGAAAGAGTGAGAAAATAGTCCTGAGTGGAAAGAGGAAAGAAGCTATTATTGCACAATTTAAAGTTCAGACAGTTTTAAGAAAGCTTTCTATGTGAGCCCTCCAACAAAACTATTACCACATCTGATCACTGCTGATAAAAAACAACAACATTTCTAATAAGAAAAGTAAAGCTTCTGTCTGGACAGACTTGTTTTAAGTCTTCTTTTAAGTCTCTTCAAGTAGCTTCCGGAGGCTTCTTTGGATCTAGGATTTAAAAGATGAAGGTCATTAGAAAACATTCAAATTACCGCCTCGTGGCTGTATGCCTCCACGCACCAGTGAAGTTTCTCTTACAGTTTACATCCATGTCTGTGAAAACATGGATGCTTCACACACATCTTCCCCCGACAGTAAAGGCGATCTATACAATCAGCACAGTTTCAAGGTGTACACACAAGATTGGTGTCACCAGTTCGGTATCTGACCAAATATCTCCCTGTCTGTGCCTGAGATATGACACTAAATAACCGCCAGGAAAGAGTTTTTGCAGAACATTATGAGTAGTGTGTCCTCCGACGCATCAGTAGTGAATTTAATGTGTCCTTTCAGATTTTAATGCATCAGGGACGCAAGACGCATACCTAGCAACATCATTGGGTCTGTATGCGACATTCAGAGCATTAATATAGCAGCAAATCAGTATTTGCTATATAAAGACATACAGCAGTAATGGAGTCCTGAGCAGAGAATAGTCACACTGCCTCTGTGTGTGTTGTATCCAAGCTTGTCTGCGGTCTGTTGTGGTAAACCGATCTGGCCGTATGTGCACGTGAGTGCATGTGTGTACCCCACTGGCTAGCTCAATGCCACCGCTCTCCACTGTGCTCATACAGTGTTACCACTGTTATCAGAATAGCATTGTTGGGGAAACGGAGCACCTACCTTTGGTCCCCCCACCCCCCAGTTGACACCATTAACTCTGTCAGCACTGTTGCTATGTTTAGCTCTGTTTATGGAGTTAGCACCATTCATTGCTAGCTGCTGGCTCAGTCACCTCCATGCTGAGAACCACGTGCAGGCAACTCATACACTCTGAATTTCACATAGAGCCCCTTTAAATTACTATTAACTATAAAGTACTGCAGATAATTCCATTGACTTCTTCAAAGGAAGGTTTGAAATTTTGGGGAAAAAACTCATTCACTTTCGAGGAGACCAATACCACTCATATATCTACAGGTACAGCCAGCAGCTGGTTAGCTTAGCTTAGCATAAAGACTGGAAACAGGTGGAAACAGCTAGCCTGGCTCTGTCTGATGCTGCCTTTCAGAAGCTATGGTTTGTGACAAAAAATTTAAAAAAAATTCTCAACTGATAAATACTGAAAAATTCAAAATCATTCTACATGTGGTGGAGATCAGTTTTTTTATTTTTACCGCTAACAACAGTCAACAGACGGGTCAACAGGTTCGGCAGACTCTTTTCACTGAACACATGACTCAGCAAAACCTGCAGTCTGAAAGGAAACAACTATACTGATAACCAATCAGATCTGTAGTTCAAGCACTAATGGAGGTCTCAGATGATGCACCCTGACACACAGCAGCCTCAGCACTACGAAGACAAAACATCATAGTCTTAGTGTAAGCATACTGATAACATGGATCAATTCCTCCTCCCTCCACTCTACCCTGCCTCACCCCTTTTGGGATTTACTGATAACATGGAAGCACTGGCATTAAATTTGTTTGCCTCGACCCACAACTACGCACATTCTACAACAACGACCTTCCTGATAATGAAAAAGACAAGAACCAAGAGCAGCTCTCTTCTGTCCAGGCTGATGACACTGACAAGGCCAACAAGGTCACCAAAAGTTGGCGTCTTCAGTTTATAGTGACTGGATGTATTTAAACAAAAATAAAGATTACAGTGTGTAAGATTTAAGGGGATTTACTGGCATCTAGTGGTGAGAATTGCAGATTGTAACCACCTGAAACTTCTTTGTTCATCAGGTTTTTAAACGGGAGGCAAATTATTCGTAATTACTTTTCCTTTTCAAAACAAACAAACAAACCCAGTGATTTAAACTGGTAAAATCACTAAATAAAGCAGTTTCATGTTACAAATTAGTGTTTCTCAGACGCTGCTAAGGCTCATTTATATTGCCTTTACGTATGGAAATAGATTTGTCTATTTTAAACATCATAAATGTCCACGTACTTCCATGCGTCCTTTATGATAGCATAGATACAGCCAATAGATCGCACTAGAGGATGGAGTCCAAAGTTTCTGACAACAACAAACGAGACAAGGACAGAAAATTCTTTTCACTATATTTCAGATTCGTTCAGTTCCGTCATTATTGAAATTTCCTAATCTTCTCCTACAGTTGTATCTCGCTTGAACTACGCGACACTGCCTCCATGATCTCCAGTGGTATTGCTCCATTTCGTCAGTATTTGTAAGCTTTCAGAAAACGTGAACAAATATGGACAAAATGAACGCAAAGTGCAAACAGAAAGTTCCATAACTTAAAAGGATATTGTATAGTGTTTTCAGTTGTTTATTGGCAAAAATCGATGTCTGCATTCATGAATATGTCATCATTGGTGTATTATTACATCCACCAATAATCTGACTTATTCTCATAAAAGAAGAATTTTGGATTTGTTTGTACTTTGGGCGGGTAAGTCATTTGGGGGTTCCATAACGTTTCACCATCTTGAGAAGACATCCGCCAGCAAGGGACACATAGCACCACCAGGGAATAGCCCTGCCTTTGGCGTTTTCGTTAAGAGCCAGGCCAGTGCACTGAGAAGCCGAAGAAGAGGAGCAAGAGGCGCTTCGCTACTACCCCAGCACCACTGCAGCATAACAAAGTCGTGTGTGTACAGCCTTATAGACTGAGCTGAGTAGTGATGCGCAGGTCGACCTGTAACCCACGGGACCCGCAAATGGACCTGCGGGTCGGGCAGCAGTGATTGTCTGTTAAATCGGTCTGTAAATGATATTTTGACATTATTGGCTATTACTGTCATGCCATCTGATGGTACGGATGCATTGAGCAGGTGACAGTCCGCGGCCGTTTTCAAAACACACTTGTGTCACGCACTCCAAAAGAAACTTGTTGAAACTTTAAACAATGATTTATTGTACAAAACGGGGGAAACAAACATTGACAAAAACGGTTCCATAATTTATATTAAATTCAAAAGATAACGAAAAACCAGCTACAAGTTAGAGGGAATAGTGATAAAGTGGTAAAACTTGGCATTGATCCACAGCCTCAGACGGTTTCGCTCAAGCGTGCCGTGCGCACAAGCTCCGTTGGTAGGCTATACTATATTTTCACATTTTTAACAATGCAATTTAAAAGTTTAGATTTTTATTGATAACCTATGTTTACCAACAACAGAAAGACTACATTTAGCACCAAAAAAAAAAAAAAAGTAAAAAAAATAAGTAATTAAAAAAACGAATATCGAATACCAAATTTTCATAACGAATACCTACCCATAGAAACAAATATTCGAATATCTGAATATTTGGGTACAGCCCTAGAATACTCCATGAAGTATCGGATGACATGGTTTCATCAATGTTATCATAGCTTTTTGTTACACAGCAGCTACCGTTGTTGCAATATGCGTTTGAAAGTGAGGCACTAAAGTGCGTTTATGAATGCAATATACAATTTCAATGTTAGATGGGAGAAATTCCTACACACTGTGGCTTTAAGATCCAGACATTCTGGAGGTTTTTAGCAGGAGCTGAATCATCCACAGAGGCCTCTTCCTCTCCAAAACAAACAGACCTGGTCATTTAAACCGGTAAAAACAAAACAACAAAAAGCCCTATCTAGAGCCAATCTTTGGTTTGTCTAATCTATGTCTGTAGAAACATGATGGTAAAACATGGTAATGTCTATAAACAAGGACCTGCTCTCTATGTAGATATAAACAGCTAAGGTGACAAAAACACAACAATTCTTATTTCCAGGTAATTATACATTAAAGAAAACAAACTTAGTATATTATATTCCAGGCAGGCTAGCTGTTTCCCCCTATTTCCAGTCTTTATGCTAAGCTAAGCTAACTGTCTCCTGGCTCTAGCCTTGTCCTACAGAGTGTTACAGACTTTCCAGTGTAACTCGCAGCAAGAATGCAAATAAATGTGAACTATTATTTTACTGTGACAAAAAATACATTACCAATCATTTTGGTTAATAGCTGCACTTCAGTAAGAAATCTTACCCTTCTTATCTTAACATCGTGAAATGTTTTTGAATATGTAAACCAATTCATTACGATACATGATATAATTAAACTACTGAATATAATGAGAGATATTTCAGTCACCACATTTGCTGTGCAGGTACATGCAACTGGACAAACCTTTTCCAGCTTAAACAAGTTGGTTGAAAGTTCTCCATAAATCTCAGCATTCACTTCTTCCTGGGGCCTGTGGCTCACCGCATTTCTGCAACAACATTTGCACTAAAATCACAAACCAAATGAAGCGTGATGCTGCATTACAAAAAAAAAAGAAAAGAAAACCGTAAGAGTGCATTTGTTCATTGTTTGGTACACCTCAATTATGTGACTCTGGCTCTTACTCATTGCGAATGTGTTCCCCCATGGACACCAAGGAGTTCAAACGATGCTCAAGAGCCACAATCTTGAAAGCCATGTAACAGGAGGACAAGACAAGAATACTAACTCTGTGAAGAGACATGCATACATATCAAACACTCAAACAGAGGACAGCTGCTAACACGCCCAAATAATGGAAATTAATCCAACAATTGTGGTCTGAGTCTCATATTACACATAATGAAAGGTTACTCACAAAAACAAATAGATGAGGAGGATGGCTTGTAATGACATGGGCTGCGAGGGTTTGTCTTTGAGCTTTGTAGACCCTACAAGGAAAAGCAGAAAGAGAAATGTTGATGGCAACAAATAAATGAGCTGCAAACTTTTAAGGAATATTTTGACATTTTAAGAGATATGTTTTTTTTGTTTTGTTTTCATGTGTTACGTGAGAAGATCAATACCACTCTCATGTCTGCACTGCCCATATGAAGCAGGTTAGCTCAGCTTCACATAAAGACTGGAAACGGGGGGAAACAGTCCAAAGAGAATAAAATCCCAGTCCAGTCGCCATAAGAACATATTGGCATTGTACGTACCTCCAGAACCATGAATACCTTATATTTGCACATTTCATACCTATCATATCACTGTTTCTAAAGCAATGTAGTACATGAGCTGACTAAATCATGAGGAGGTGGAGGGGATGCTGGATGTCGTGACACCTAGGTGAGATGCCTGCCAAGCTGCAGCCCACTGTTTGACACCAACAACCAACAAAAACAATTGTGATTTAGAGAGTCATTGCTGTGTTTCCAGCATCTCTTTTGGGCTTCAAATATGGGTGTTTTACAGCAACCCCTTGCTGCTTTTCCAGCAGATAGTGCCATGGAAAGCAGTTGTTCTTTACCAAGACATGGTGTCATGGGGTATTTTAAGCCAAAACATGATCTTTTCTTTTTTGCGCAAATTAAGCCTTAAATGCATGGGTTTAAAATCCAAACACTTCTGCATCCCTCCTGGTACTTATTATTTATTCTTTTACAGTTCATGCTCTCATGTATGCATAAAAAAACTGTAGCATAAAAACTGGAAACTGGAGGGAAAGCGAGCTCTCCAAAGGTAACAAAATCCACCTACTAGCAATTTTAAACCTCACTAATTAACACATTCTCTCTTGTGTGTTTAAGTGTAAAAAGAACACGTTGTGGTTTACCAAGGGGGTTTAGGCGACATTTGGAAGGATTCAGGCTAGCTGTTTCCCTCTGTTTCTAGTGTTTATGCTAAGCTAAGCTAACCACATGATGGTGGTTCATTTTTATTCTGCAGACATGGGAGTGGTATCAATCTTCTCATCTAACACTCAGCAAGGCAGCGATAGCATTTGACAAGAGGTTGACCTTTTTTTCCACTGACTCCAAATTCCTTCTGGGAAATATTGAAATCCAAAACTACAGAAGCATTAACAAAGCTTCTTTGAATTCAGAAATATCCAGTTTTAAACTACCGTTCTTGAGGGCAGCTCCGTGTTTTTGGCTTGGACTCTGGAGGTGAATGTCTGCGTGGACTGAAACCTCTCCGCTCTTCACTGCACTTAGAAATGTGTCAGGGAGGCTGGTGAAGTCTGCTCAAACAAACAGGAAAGAACCTGTGACTCCAGCTGCCCATGAGTAAATATTATAAACAGACGGCTCAACAAGTGCTCTATGTTCGCGTGTGAGTTAAAACAAAACTGATCATCAACAATAAGCTGAAGATGCCCTTTATCGTTCAATAACATCACCACTGTTTTCATGCCAACTGTCTTCACGATAACAGAAAACAAAGCCTCAATGGTTCAAATTTCACTCGGCTTCGCTCCAGCTATTTGCAAACCAAAGACTGTCTGAGCTACAGTGACACCTGACACCCTAAACACATTTGGAGAGATAAAAACACTACAAAGGTGTGTACAGTAGATTAGTAAGTGTAAAGAAGCTTTGTAATGACTAAGTATACATGAGAGGGATAAAAATGGAGCACACACCATTTATTTTGTCATAATCTGGAGTTTGAGAGCCGGAGCTGCTGCTCTCCATCATCTCCTGACGTCTTTGCTGCACAACCCCGTCCAGGTCGGAGAAGTCTGCAGAAAAGTCCTGCAGTGCACATACAGGAAAATATACAATGAACACCACATGCAGAGAGGGTATTGTATAGCATGAGAATGAGGCAATTCTGTAGATCCTTCATCACAATGGAAAATATAAAACAATAAATACACCCTGTACAAACACATCCCATAAAACTGGACAAACAGACTGACTGACCAGAGGAAGTGAGGATGGGCATTTCACTCTGAAGCTGGTTTCACAGGAGGAAATAACAGGGCTGTTACAAGTCTTATCCACCTGGAATCACAGAGTACACACATGAGTTTGTATAAGAAAATATTTCTATTTTTTAAAGCAGTATTATTCATTGTTTTGTTTTTTTTCATTTTGTTTTTTTGGCCACCTCTTAACAAGCTTTTAACACACAAGTTAGCAACGTTAGCACCTTGGTGAATGTAAGTCTATTATTCACCCACTTTTAGCTTTGTTTTTGGTCTCGACCACCTACAGACGGAAATATTAGTCTCTTTAACTGCTGAATGTTCCACTGTGTTCACCGGTATTAGCTAACATTAGCATTTGGTGCTGATCAGGTAGCAAACAGCAGATTTTATCTAGAGTTTATTTCTTTTTCAGGGGGATCATGTGCCTTTGCATAAAGCCAGGCTACCTGTTTCCCCTTGTTTCCAGTCTTGATGCTAAGCTAAGCTGATTGGCTGCTGGCAGTAGCTTCACAGTTAGCGTACAAACATGAGAGTGGTAACATTCTTTTCATCTAATGCAGGAAAACGGATAAGTGTGTCTCCCTAAATGTCAAAATACTTTTTTACTGTTAATGTATTATTGATTCTATTTGTGTTTAGACTTTAAAATGTTATAAAATAGTGCAAAATAGCCCATCACAATTTCCTAGAGCCCATGATGTCTTCAAAGTGCATTTTTGTCCACAATACAGAGATATGGCATATACTGTGATGTAGAACAGAGAACTTTGGAATGTTGGAACCACCAAAATTTTAATATTTGTGCTTCAAGGGGCTCCGTGTGAAATTCACACGAGTTGTCTGCACATGGATCTCAACATGGAGGTGGCTGAGCACTGTCATGTAAACAAACAACTGAACATATCAGCTGTGAGCTCCAGATCATAGGCTAAAGACGTAACCTCTGAAAAGACAGGTGAGTGCTTGCTGTATTTCTGTTGTTTAGTTTTTTAAAAGAGAAAACACACATTTCATATTGTGATATTTACTGTAAATGATATACAATATAGCCAGCAGCAAGTAGGCTGTTCTAATGGTCATTACCAGAAACTTTCTGCTGCAGGTCTCCGGTTTGGATTCAGATCATTGATTAGCGCACACACACACACACACACACACACACACACACACACACACATATATATATATATATATATATGTGTGTGTGTGTGTGTGTATATGAATATATGGATTGGGCAGGGTGGGTTTTTAAACACCCTGACCCGTGCATGAATATCAGCCAGGGGGGAACTGTGGGTGCTAAGCTTCAGCAACAACGCCATTCCAGTTTTAGCTGTAACCGCCATATAAGCACAGTTCAAAGCAGCAGCAATGGACTACCCAGTGTGCTACACACATGCCCTAACATACACAGGAAATTTACCACAAGAAACCACAGTGAAGCTCAGATAACAACACACACACTATATGTTTAGATTGCAAATAGTGGTTTACTGCCACATATCTGAATGTCACATACAGAACCTTTAAATGATCAATCAACTACCAAAATAGTTAACGATGAATTTTCTGTTGATTGACTAATCATCTATCTTATTTTCACACTATAATGAAAATGTTTCAGAAAACTTTAAATAGATGAATTCAGTAAGAACAAATAAATGCTCAATAGAAGATGTTATTTACCTCCAGATGACCACAGACGGTCTTCAGAAGTTTGTAGGTGGTGTTTCGAGAGAGGAAGGACACAAACACATGCTGGAAAACATTGTTTTATTTTAGAATCACTTTTATGTTTATGTCAAAAGGGTTAAAAAATGGATAGTGTCAACAGTCTTCTTACCTGGTCACAAGTAGTTTCAATCACGAGGGCGTTTGGCACTAATAATGCAGTTTTAGTTTTTTTGATAAATGTCACAGACAACACTGGTATTGAAATCTGGAGAAGACACCACTGCGTTAGGACACAGAATTCAGTCTTAAAACATGAACTTTATCACAGTTGCAGTATCATACTGTACCTTTGTGTCTCTGCCAAAGACTTTGGAGTGGAAACAGATCCAGTGATCAGAGACGAACATTTTGCCCTGATATAAAATGTCTTTCTGCAGGGCACAAGTGTAACCTGTTGGGCACAAACAGACAAAATACTTGGTAACATGTATTTGCTTCTTTATGTGAGAGGAAAATTTGAAACTTACTTTGTCTGAGTAACTCATCTTTGCTGACCTCCTTGAATAACTTGTGATACTGAGCGTTTGTCTTTGATAACTGAAAAGAAACAGAGTAAGACAGTTTGATAAGAAACTGCAAAAACATGTAAAAGGTTAAGACTTTGGTGATTAGATTAGAAGTGTCCATACTTGACTGGGCTGAGATTTCTTCCTTTCAAACTTTGTTTCACAGTCACTTGGACTCAGCATTGGAGAAAGCTGCTCCACAGGTTTCAATCTGACAAATAAAAAGGTCACTGTGTTTATGTTTAAGTAGCAAGGTAACACCTGAAGAGGAGGACAGGTGAGACAAATGAGCTATTGTTGGACAGTTACAACGTTGTAACTCGTGACACAAACGTGATTTGTATTCTTGTGCTCACAGAAATGAAGTATTGTGCAAAAGTAAATGTCCTTCATTTTGCTTTGCATGGTGTCAGCCGTGGTTACATAAGGACTGCTTACACAGCAACAGAGACAATCTGTAAACAGCACTTTGGTCATGCAGGTATACACTTGTTAGGTGGAACTGCAAACTTCAGTGAAATGAATCCAGGTTGAGCTACCTTATGATTTCATTCTCAAGAAAATACTTCTTATATATTTTTGGATTTCCTCATAGTGTTGCTAAGTTCATTTAAGCTTTTAAAATACAACAGAAGATGAAAATGTATTAATGCCTTTGCCATAAAGGATACATTTTTATGTGAGAAGTGACACAGTTGATACCAACACAAAGATTTAGTTTCAGTAAGATTCAAGGAATCTACGTTAATTCCAGCTGTTTTAGCATGTTAGTTAGAATTCAATATTTTTAGAGGAACATCAATGGGCAGATTATGAGACAATGGGTCCCTGGGCACAGAAATGCACAAGGCCCAACCATCTCTCCTACATAGGAGCAAGACACACAGACTTTACAGTTGTTTGGCCTCTTATTGTTGTGGTTTTGTGATTTTATGTAGTTGTTTTGCACCTCTTCATTGTCATTTTGCGTGTCTTTATGGTAATTTTGCATCTTTTTGTATTCATTTTGTGTCTCTTTGAAGCCATCTTGTATTATTCAGTGGTCATTTTATATCTCTGTATTCATTTTGCATCTCTTTGTATTCATTTTAAGTCTCTTTGTGGTCATTTTGTGTCTCTTTGTAGTCATTTTGCATTTCTTTTTTGGTGGAAATTTTGTCTTCTTCATGCATGTGCTTATATTATTTCATTCTTGCTATGTGTTTGTAAGTGTGTGACCTTTGCATTCCCCTTTTGTAAACTTACGTCGTTACTTGACATCCTCAAGACATTTACATTCACTATAATCTCGCCTTCAAAATCAGTCCATTGATTGTCTAACAGATACAGCCGATTACCTAACATGTTATATATACTAGATTGCAATAGTTATGTTCCTCTGATACAATCAAGAAAACAAAATTAAATCAGGAAAGCCCAAGAAAGCTACAATTGATTTCTCATCATCTTGTTGTCTGAGTGTAGGTATAAAGATGCCCTGTATTCACTGTTCTGGGCACAAACTCTGAGCTCTGAGCCTGAGGTTGCGCCTTCTCTATAGAGAATAGACTCTCGTGCATGAAGCTATTCAGTCTTGTTTGCTGACTCCCAAGCAAATCGGGTAAAAATTGCCACAACACTTTGTAGTTATTTTATGCCTCTCTGTAGTCGTTTTGTGTCACTTTGTATTCATATTGTGTCTCTTTTTGGTAATTTTGCATCTCTTTGTATTCATTTTGTGTCTCTATGAAGTCACTTTGTTTCTCTTTGCAGTAATTTTTTGCCTCTTTGTAATCATGTTGTGTCTCTTTGTTGTTGTTTTGCCTCTTTCTGTAATTGTCCTGAGTGTCCTGGTGTCTCTTTGCAGCAGCATTGCGTCTCTTTGTGGTCATTTCTTTGTGCTCATTTTGAGTCCCTTCCTGATTTGTTTGTGTCTCTTCAAGTGATATTTTGTAGGTGAAGGCCAGAAGGGCCCATGACACATTGGGCCACTGGGCATGTGCCCAGCAGACCCATTCAGTAATCTGCCCATGGGTATATCCAATGATTATTTTCATTATTAAATCATCTTAAAAGTCTATACTCACAAATAGGCAATTCTACCTGTAATTGCTTTTCTTAATGTAAATCTAATGTCTAACTTGTGTGTATTTGTCCATGTAACTATACATGTTTATTCTTGTTCAAATGATCTGAATGAGATTACTTATTTAAAGGATTAAATAAATATAAAATAAAAATCTGCGAATAATTTTCTCAGTTAACTGTTAGAAAACAGTGGAAAACACCCAAAGTGACATCTTCAAATGTCTTGTTTTGTCCAACAAATATTCCAAAAATCAAAAATATTTTCTACAAAGGACATAAAGCAGAGAAAATCAGTGAAAGCAGCACTGAAGAAGCTTGAACAGAACTTTTTTGTTTGTTTGTTTTGCTTGTAAAAGAACGTAAACAACGATTAATCAACTGATCCTTTTAGCTGTAGTGGTTGTATTATGTTTATGAGCAGCCACTCAGAGGGCATCACATAACCTTCTTCACCTCATGCCAGTTGGTTTCCTTTTGCTCTCTGAGGGGTCTGTCTCTGAATCCAAACACGACAGAGGGTCTGCAGGTGAGCCTCCGCGCCTCCTCTGTCTCCTCTCACCTCCATGCTCCGCTTCAGACCTGAACACATCACACAGACACTATTGTTTATGTCTGTACATCTATCACCGGCACAAACGTGTCTTAACGCATCAAGTATGCAGGATACATGCAAGTTCTGCATGAAATAGCCACAGCAGACCATCAGCTATCCTTCATTATTAGAATGCATATGAAAATATATTTCTTGTTGATGCAAAGTAAACCGATCTGCTGCCACGTATGCGCCCATTAGAAATGAGCACGGCCCTTTAATTAAAAAAAAAAAGCAGGATGTGAATGCAAATAACCAGAATGCATTAGGCCTGGGAAGCAACCCGGGCCCTTCCTCTCCATCTTATCCACACTTACGTCAAGCGATTCCCTCGGGAGTCCTTGTTGAAAAGTTGCTCCGGTGTGGATAACGGAGTCAGAGGTCTGTCCGCCTGCTCGGTCATCAGTACCATAGTTTTTTTATATTTCACATTTTACGCGTCTCCCTCCATCGGCTTCGACTGTTCGCTTGCATATAACAGAGGCTTTAACAGGAAGCCTTGGCACGGAAAGTTTGGGAAGCTCGGCTTCGGTGGACCGAGAACTCCGGCAGAGGAGGAGCCGGGAAAGGGGAGGGAGCAGCAGGGAACAATATCAGGAACCAGAGGGGAGAAGCCGACTCCTGCTGGGGCTGTCTGAGTCGTGTAATAAAGCTTACAGAAACACATTATTCCCCTATAATAAAATCAGGAAATACCACTTTCCACAAGGTTGTACTTTGCGTAAAACCTCTGCGTAAAAAAGTCCCACAAGCTTTGAGTTAGTGATTAATAACACTCTTATTATTGTTAGTCAACTTCCTGTAAGTGTTAAACTGCTTTGCAAACTTCAGACGCTGGTGTTATAAAGGAGTGTATCTGAGAGAGACTTCCAGCAGGGGGCAGCAGAAACCAGGTGATGTCATGTCTGTATTATGAAGTGTCACGTTAACCTACTAACAGCGGGGGAGGGAGTAGTCAAATCTCTCAGTAGAACACTACATATCTCACATAAAGTACAGAAGTTTTATCAGGAAACACAGTGGTGGACAGTTAAGAAGTATATTTATTAAAGTACCGCTGTTAACTACTTGTACTTTACTTGAGTATTCCCATTTTTTTTTTGCTACTTTACACACACTTGCCTTCAGAACTGCCTTAATTCTTCGTGTCATAGATTCAACAAGGTGCTGGAAACATTCCTCAGAGATTTTGGTCCATATTGACATGATAGCATCACACAGTTGCCGCAGATTTGTCGGCTGCACATCCATGATGTGAATCTCATGTTCCAACACATCCCAAAGGTGCTCTATTGGACTGAGATCTGGTGACTGTGGAGGCCATTGGAGTACAGTGAACTTATTGTCATGTTAAAGAAATCAGTTTGAGATGATTTGAGCTTTGTGACATGGTGCGTTATCCTGCTGGAAGTAGCCATCAGAAGATGGGTACACTGTGGTCATGAAGGGATGGACACGGTCAGCAACAATACTCAGGTAGGCTGTGGCATTTAAACCATGCTGCATTTCATGTTGTTTACACCAAATTGTGACCTGACCATCTGAATGTTGCAGCAGGAATCAAGACTCACCAGACCAGGCAACGTTTTTCCAATCTTCTAATGTCCAGTGGTGAGCCTATGTGAATTGTATCCTCAGTTTCCTGTTCTAAGCTGACAGGAGTGGCAGCCGGTGTGGTCCTCTGCTGCTGTAGCCCATCTGCTTCAAGGTTCAACATGTTGTTCATTCAGAGATGGTCTTTCTATCATCTTGAACCAGTCTGGCCATGAGAGATGGTTGTGTGTGAAAATCCCAGTAGATCAGCAGTTTCTGAAACACTCAGACCAGCCCGTCTGGCACCAACAACCATGCCACATTGAAAGTCACTTAAATCACCATTCTTCCTCATCCTAATACTCAGTTTGAACTTCAACAGGTCATCCTGACCGTGTCTACATGCCTAAATGTATCGAGTTGCTACCACGGGATTGGCTGATTAGCTATTTGTGTTAATGAGCAGTTGAAAGGGTGGCACGGTCGTGCAGTGGTTACCATTGTTGCCTCACAGCGAGAGGGTTCCTGGTTTGAACTCCAGGGTGAGGGAGCCCCTCTGTGTGGAGTTTGCATGTTGTCACTGTGTCAGTGCGGGTTATCTCCCGGTACTCCAGCTTCCTCCCACAATCCAATCGTGAATGGTTGTCTGTCTCTATGTGTCAGCCCTGCGATAGTCTGGCGACCTGTCCAGGGTGTACCCTGCCTCTTGGCCAATGTCAGCTGGGATAGGCTCCAGCCCCCGGTGACCACCAACAGGATAAGCAGTTACAGAAAATGAATGAATGAATGAGTAGTTGAACAGGTGTAGGCCTACCTAACAAAGTGGCAGGTGAGTGTACGTCTACTACACTGCATTTCAGAGGGAAATATTATAGGCTATGTTCTGCTGCAGTACATTCTTTTAAAGCATTAAGTTACTTTGCAGATTCAGATAAATAATACAACATCTAATCAACAAATACATAATGACATACAGTATTAACACACACTGTTGATTCTCTGAGGGAAATTCACATATATATTTTATATGATATACTGTATATACTTTATATACTTTGTCATTTATCATATGGTTTAGCAACATCACAGCACAGGATCATACACACCTCATGCGGATAGTGAAAGTAGCATCAAAATTCATAGGCTCACCACCTCAGATACAGGACATTAACACCACCTGCTGCAGGAAGAGCGCACTTTGTATTTTAAAGGATACTTGTCATCCTGTTTACAGCCCTTTCTCTTATCTTTCCTCAGGGTTAGGGGTTAGTCTGCATTAGAGGTCGGACCTCCCGCCACAGAGATTTTTTTTTTACCTCCAGGCAGTCAGACTACTGAACAGTAGCACCTAAGGTCTGTGGATGCTGTGGATTATTTATGTCTATTATATGCTGCTATTATCTTAATTATATGTTGCTATTGTTTTATTCTCAGGGTATGTATTTTTATTTGTTGGATTATTTATAGGTTTTAAGGGCTGACAGAGAGCCATGGCATAAAGTATTTCATCACATTGAATGTACATTCTACTTTTTTAATGCATATGACAATAAACCTCTTAGTAATTCTTCCACCACTGTACTTGAGTACAGTCTTTGCATCTTTCTGCTTTTCAGATTAAGATTTGAATATTAAAAAATATATATTCAATTATGAAATACAGTGTATTGGTTTCTTATTGCTTGTGATCTCTTACACAAAAGCAGTGTGACTGGGGCCCGTCAGGAAAGTCATCTGCATGGAAGAAGTATTTATTTCTTACACTATTTCTTTATTACACATATTGTGTTTTGTATGCCATGTACAGCACATGTTGAGCATGGAGCTAGATGACTTTTACAGCCAAAGGAACGCAAGTTTAAATAAATATTGAATTAATGTTATATATCAAAAACACATGCATCTATAATGTTAGATTGAGGTGAGATACCTACAACCTGAATAATTAGAAAAATTATCCATGAGTTATGTGCCTGAACTTTGCAGTTTATTTGTAAATGTCATGAAACATTTATAATAGTATGATAGTATTTTTAATAGTAGATGTCTGTATTTCCCTATATTGCCCTGCAGGAGACGCTGTTGCAGCATTTAATGAACACATCAGCACAGGACGGAAAAGACTTGTCAGAGTTCATTAAGTATCCAGGACACAATGGCACAGCCGGCAATGCCAGCTAGCAGCTAGTTAGCCTGCCATTAATCATGGCTGACAAGGAACAAGGGGTTAAAGGTTGGAGAGCTGCCAGAGACTCTGTTATAAACTGCCTGCGTATTCACAGCAACGGAGTCAGAGGGTTTGTTTACTGGTTCACACCAACAAAGAAATGAAGTGGAAGAAGTACTCAGCCCTGAAAATACCAACACCACTCTGTAAAAATACTCTGTAACAAGTAAAAGTCAAGTTGTCATTCAAGATTGCACACAAGCTAAAGCACAAAAGTATTAACAGCAAATTGTACTTGAACTATAAAAATACTTATTGAGCAAAGTGGTCCCTTTCAGAGAGTTATATTACATCATATTATTGTGTCTGTTATTAATGATATTTTAAGAAATACAAAACACTTAAATGTTACAGCTATAGAGGCTATCTGTAAAACAGTATCATATCATATAGACTAATCAAATGTTTAGTTTGTAAAATCTTAATCTGTGAAGTAACCCCAGCTGTTATATAAATGTAGTGGTGTTAACAAAGTACAGTATTTAATTATTAAATGTAGGGGAGTAGAAGTATAAAGTAGCATAAAATTGAAATACTTAAGTAAAGTAAAAGTACCTCAAAATTGTACAGTACTCAAGTAAATGCACAGTAACGCTCCACCATCGCCAAATTAAATGTGATCAGGGTTCATGGAAGTTGCATTAAAAAAACACATCCTCATAACTACTGTATTTACCAAGTATAATTACAGTTACATCATCATTATGAATACTGTTCTAATAAATGAATGTCCACTTGGTCATCATATTTTGCAGTGTTGTCAAAAATATCAATTTATCCATACATATCAATTCTGAATATTTAAGACCGTTTCAATACCACTTTCCACAGTATTGATGGGTACCAGCTGCACTCTCTTGCTCTCTGTTACTGTTAATATTTATTACATTTATTTTAATGTTCCCAGCTACAAGCTAAGATAAATAAAAGTAGTCATTGTCATTTTATAGCCTTTTGTGATGTCAATTTTTCCTTGTGGTATTAAAAATGATATTAAATGTCAATATTGTTCAAGGTATTGTGCCAATGTTAGAAAAGTCCTGCACACTAAATATACTGTTTGTCAAAATAAATATTTAAATGCACATATACAAGTGTTCCAATAATGCCGTTCCACAGTGTTTTGCTTGAGACTACTGTCACCAAACTGGTCCCCAAACTTCAAGTTTAAATATATTTGTATAAAATGTGGTGGAGTAAAAGCATATTAAGTGGAATAAATGTGAAATACTGGTGCCCTGCCTCCAGTCTTTATGCTAAGCTAAGCTAACTGTCTCCATGCTTCATAATTTGATTTAAGAGGTATCATTCTCTACAAGACAGCAAATATTTCTAGAACTATTCTTTTAAATCCTGGTACAGAAAAGGGCTGATTATTAGATTATACGTTAACAATGTGACACTTTTCTGCTGCTTTTGCTTTCTGAGAAACATCTTCTTAAGTTGGAAGCCCTTTTCAGATATTCCAGCACAGAGAGACGGAGAACAAGGCAGGCATAGAGAAAGGAGGTTGCTTCTGTGTGGAGAGAGGGAGAGTGCAAAAATGGTACTCGTGACGGGGGAAGATTGAAGTCCTGTTAAGTGCTCTGCTTGAAAGCATGTCTGGCCTCATTAGCTGTCAGTTGTAACAATACTGAACTGGCAGTGAAGACAGGTTGGAGTCTCGTGGTCATAAATCACTCCTCGACAGCTGCCTGACAAGCTGGGAACCAGTACACAGGCACGGGCACCCTCTCAGCTTTGTCAAGACACTGCACAGACACACTGTAATCTAAGAAATCATCGCCCTGAAATTACATAGAGCCAGGAAAAAGTGGTGTTTTGTAAGAGGGAAATTGCTTTCATTTCACATGTACGTGCACTTATATGTAGCCCCGCCATGGCTGTGTCCATTAGCTAAATGAGCAGTGGCTGCAGTGACTTCTGTAGGGAGGGAGGAGGAGAAGGGGGGGGGGTAAAGAGCAGGGCCTGCAGGTCATTAATCATGGCCCCTGACATGCAGAGCAGGAGGCCAAGGCTCCCCTATGCATACAGCTGCTGGGCCACACTCAATGCACAGTGCCGATGTGTTGACCCTCGTACACCCCCTCCACTCTCAGTGCCTGTGGCTCTCATCTGTCCAACTCCCTCACTGTTTGTGTCAGTCATTTGTGCTGTCAGACACCACCTCCTCCTTCTGACCAACCGCAATGCTCCTCATGCAGGTTTTTACTTTTAGTTTGAGCCAGTGAATACAATGAGTCTGATATTTATAGCATTTCTTTTAGCCTCAGTATAAAATAAAGGTATTATTTTTGTCCAAATAATACCTCAACAACTGTTGGATGGATGGCCATGAAATTTGGTAAAGACATTCATGTACCACAGAAGATTCATTTTCATGACATTGGGATTCTCTGACTTTTCATCTAGCACCTCATGAGTGCAGTGAATAGCTCAACATCCACTGAATGGATTGGAACAAAACTGAGAGTAAACATGTCCCTCTCTGCATGAAATGCAGTAACGAAGGTGATCTTTAATGTCTCATCTAGCGCCATTATTAGGTCAGCATTTTAACTTGTCCAGTATTTTGGTTTATGACCAAATACCATAGACTAAATAATAGACAAAGCAGCTGTGACATCACCCATTTGATTTCTGGACTCCTGTTTTAAAGCCTTGAGTTTGGCGTTTTGGCTGTCACCATCTTGGATTTTTGGAGCCAGAAGGGACCATATTTGGACAAGAGGATGAAGCTAACTCTAATGCTAGCTGCTAGCTTAGTTAGAAGGGTATATTTGCAGCTATGGTTAACTGTGATATTGCTAATGCTAATTTTTGCTAGTGAAAAAACAGGGTTAAAACTATCCCAGCAGACACATCAATGTAATGTCAGAACGATGTTGGACTCTTACGTCGGACAGATGTTGAATTTTGGTTGGAAGGAAAATTGGGTTTACAATATGTTACCTTAGAATTTCACGTTGTTGTGGACGTCGGGTTTTGTTCTCCATAACTCACAACTAAATGTTATTCTACATCAAGATGACGTAGGCATGAGGTGTTAAAGATGCAAATGGTTATGGTAATGGATGGTTACTTAACAACACAACATAAAACCAACAAAATATCAGCGTCATCTGTCATCAGTATTCTATCTTAAATGACATTGAATTTTTGTCACCTAGCATCACAAAAAAAATTCAACCAAACATCAGTGTGTAATGATAATGTTGGCCAGCTGGGATTAAACAAAATGTACAGATGGTGAACATGGTAAATATTATACCTGGTAATATTCAGCATGTTAGCGTTGTCATTGTTAGCATTTAGCTCCAAGCAGCCTCACAGAGGCGCTAACATGGCTGCAGACTTCTAGTCTTGTTAAAAAGTGAAACATAAGCCTGTATCTCCACCCTAAACTTTCCATATAGTCTCTTTAGTCATGACTCATTCATACAGCCAGTATTTATTATTTCTTTCTTTTAAATTATTCCCTTCATTTGTTTCTGTGTTTTTCCCTCCACAACCCATATTTATACAAGAATTAACTCATTATTCATGCTGTTTTCTTTCAGATAATATTAGTGACACACCCCAGAGAGGTTCAGCACAACCAGTATAGAAACCAGGGGCCAAATGTCCCGCTCAAAGGTGACTTGTTAAGGGAGGAGGAGGAGGATATTTATTCACTATTCCCACCCACGTTCTCTCAGTTCATCCTTCACAGAACAACTCTTAATCTCTTGGTTGCCACAGCTCTTTTTATTTAGCGCTCTAAATTAAACCCAGAGTGTAGAGGACATATTTGCTGTAATATATGGAAAGTCTCTGGGTATTGTTCTTGGAGGTGAAGGCTGGGTCTGCCCGCTTGGTCTGAGTGAGTCCTGGGTGCAGCTTGACAGCTCCAGTGATTAATGATGACAGACTGTGGAGCTGCTCCTTCATCACATGACAAGCCTTTAACCTCTTCATCAGCCTAAACCAGTGCAAAAAAGACAATTCCAAAAGAAAAGATGGATGAATCTCAGAGATAATGAAATTGTTTTGTGCATTAAAATCATTTAGTCACAAATTATGAACATCTGCCTCGATACTTTCTCTGGATTGTCTGCGAGTTGCAGATAGCAGACTTCTGCTTTCCCAGAAATAAACTCCTCTGCTTTCGTTTTGTCTTCTCTCCAACTTTATCACTTCATCCATCATCCTACTATGAGAGGGCTTGTTCTAGTGGTCCAAAAATAAAGAGGACACAGATGTCAGCCAATGCTATACTGATGTTTCTAAAAACCACTGTAAACCCATCACTTACATCCACCCACAGGACTGAATGGGGAGAAAATGTTGAAAATACACTTTTCTTGCTTACACTTTCAAACTGAGCTACACATAATATGTTGATCCACTACAACAACACTCATGTTAAATTACCCACATACAATAAAGTAGTTCATTTCCGAAAAGGGCACTACTACAGTAAAATCTATCAACCCTCTTTTTTCCAGTGGTAGAAAGTAGCTAAATACATTACTCAAGTACTGTGCAATTTTAAAGTATTTGTAATTTGTTTTATGCTACTTTCTAAACTTCTACTCAACTACATTTATCAGGGAAATACTGTACTCCACTACATTTAATTGACAGCTGTGGTTATTTTGCAGGTTCAGATTAGCAATAAAAAACATTAGAATAATTAACAATTAATCATGATGTATTATTATAGATTAGACAACCCTGGAGTATAAATTAGCCCCATGTAATGTATACATGTATGCATTGCTATTTTTAATCCAATGATATAACCTATCATTTTTACTTTTAATTTTGTTACTTTTAAGTTTATTTTAATGCTAACACTTTTGTTTTTTTACACTGTGACATTGCTACTTTTATTTAAAGTAAAGTTCTGAATATTTTTTTTAGATATTTGTTTTGGGCAGTTTTGCCTTTAATTGATAGGAAAGTTAAGTGTGAAAGGGGAGAGAGAGGGGGAATGACATGCAGAAAAGGACCACAGGCTGGAGTCGAACCTGGGCCACTGCAGCAACAGCCTTGTACATGGGGCACCTGCTCTATCCACTAAGCTACCGACGCCCCAAGTTCTGAATATTTCTTCCACCACTGTCTTATTGTACCTTTTATACAAACAGTGGTGGAAAGTAACTAAGTACATTTACTCAAACACTGTGCTTAAGTATATTTATGAGGTATCTGTGGTTTACATGATTATTTCCAAGTTATGCTATTCTATACTTCTTCTCCACTACATTTATTTAAATGCGTCAATAAATATTATGCAATAATATAGAGGTGGGACCAAGCCACTGTTTGGCAAATCACAAGTCTCTACAAGTCCCAATTCAAGTCCTAAGTCACGCTCTAAACTGAAATTTTTTAGCCCTAAACAAGTCAAAATGCTTCTCCCTGTGTCAATGTGGGTTTTCTCCAGGTACTCCGGCTTCCTCCCACAGTCCAAAGACATGCAGGTTAATTGGTGACTGTAAATTGTCCGTAGGTGTGAATGTGAGTGTGAATGGTTGTTTGTCTCTATGTGTCAGCCCTGCGATAGTCTGGCAACCTGTCCAGGGTGTACCCTGCCTCTCGCCCAGTGTCAGCTGGGATAGGCTCCAGCCCCCCCGCGACCCTCAAGAGGATAAGCGGTTAGAAAATGGATGGATGGAAGTCAAAATGCACTCTTGACCAATAATGCCAACTCTGCCAATAGATTGCTTTTTAAAAAACAGCATTTATTTGTTTAAACAAGTTATTAAAAGATAAATTAGCTGTTAAGCTATCTTTAGCTAAGCATAAGCATGCTAACTTTGTTAATATTAGCCTCAGCTTACTGTTTGTTGTGTAACTTCAAAAGAGTTGGAAATTGTTGTGTCTCCATCTGTAATTTTTAACCGGCACGTTTCAATCCATTGTTTGTTGACCAACCACTTAGTGTTTCTATGCAAACAAAATTATCTTTGGTATCATTTTTTTTTTCAACTAGTGCTCAGTAATGTAAATTTAGTCCTTTATGGTTCTCTCCTCTAACTTGACTGGATGCTGTTGGATTGGTTCAAACAAAATGGATCTGGGGTATTAAGTGTCAAGTTGCTGGGAAGGAACAGTTAATGTTAGTTGACTCAGGAAATAAAGGGAAGTGAATTGATCAGTGGCACACAGTTTTTAATATGTGGGTTTTGGGGGAAGGCAAAAACAAATTCTTGAGTCAAAAGCTTCAAGCCCAAGTGAAGTCACGAGTCATTGGTGTTAGAGTCCAAGGCAAGTAGCAAGTCTCCCTTGATTTTGTCAAGTCGAGTCTAAAGTCATCAAATTTGTGACACAAGTCTGATTCGAGTCCACGCCTCTGCATTTATACTATATATATTATTGTTAATCGGTGCATTTAGCATAATGAGTACTTTATGTATGCTTTGATTCTAATACTTTTACTAACAGCGTATTTCTACACAGCTGTATTGCTACATTTACTTAAGTAAAAGGTCTGAGTACTTCCTCCACCACCTCTCTTTCCTCATGTCTGTAAAAAAAAAAAAAATGTCGACAGAGAGAGTTTAGTGGTGTACAAGAGGGCAAACGCAATTATGGTTTCTTTGCTAATGTGCATGGCCCCAGCTGGTTTTGATCTGGCTGTGCTCTGAAGGGCTCCTAGCTCAGTTGTCAGCTCTCATGCATCACAGACCTGGTGCTTAACGGAAAAACGTGCTTTGGCAGCGACCAGCGGAGGCCTGGAGGCCAGCGGGTGCTGCTGGGTTAGCCACATGTAGATGGGAGGGGGGGTGACACCATCCTCTGCCTTCCGCATCTGGATCCTCACGGTCGCATTCCCTCATTCCTTTTGGTTTTTCACCCTCTTCATGAATGTAATTGGCCAGCGTGACCCTGAGCAGACGCCACGCCACAGACTTGGGAGGTCAGGAGAAAAAAGGACTCCAAAATACACATACACATGGACAGCAGCAGACAGAAAGTATGAACCAGAATGAGAAGAGATGCCTGCATGGAAATAAGCAGACATGATTACTCAAATACAGTCATTAAGGAGGAAATGTTGTTTTTCAGGCTGTCAGGATGATTAATGAGGGACAGAAAATCCACTCAAATGCTGTTGTTTAGTCTAACCAACAGACCTGATCTCTGCCACTAACGTAGAACAGACAGGATGTGTGTGTGTGTGTGTGTGTGTGTATGTGTGTAATCAGTAAAAAATGTTGAAAGCTTAAAAAGAAGGAAAAAGCAAAAAGCTGGAGTAGAAGTAAGTTGCTATAAAACAGTAGTGCAGAAAGTGTTTGTGACACCAAACTCAGCCTAAATTGCACCAGTAACTGTGCGTCATTCTTGTTATAATAATAATAATGATAATGATAATAATAATAATAATAATAATAATAATAATAATGATAACGGTATTTGACACAAGTGACTGTGCACTAAACCCACTTAGATTGTCCAACAGACCAGATCAACATCATGTCATCACCAAGGCTGTGCCTACTTTTGGGGGAAAGAATCATGCTGTCGCATACAGAGAGACACAGAAATATGCTGAAAAACTGATGTGTAGTTGGTTGTGAAACAAATAAAAAGAAAATCCAGAGTGAATATTCACCGTCAATGTGGTAAATGGCTTAAAGATGGTGAGAGGTGAAAGTTAGTACTGACAGACAGCTAGCTGGAGTGGGAGGTTGCTGTGTTACAGTCATATAGTACAGGGAATGGGAATTATTGAGCATTCTGAGAATGCTCAATGATTCATTCTTGGAAGATAGCGTGCGTGGCATGGATGTATTATGAGACCTCGATATTGGACACCAAGATGGCGCCTATTTAGTCCAATGAGGTTTGGTCACCTAAAAGGTTTCTAGCTTCCTGGTTTAATTCTGAGGCAGGGGAAGGCAACCTGCAGCTCTGGAGCCAAGTGTGCCTCTTTAGACCCTCTATAGCAGCTCCCTGTGGCTTTGACAAAAAAAAAAAAAAAATTAAATGAATAATGTTACTGTTGTAGGCCTAAAGAAATTCTTACATTCTCTGACTGTAAAAACATGAAACCTCTGTACCAAATAAAATAATGTTTTAACATTTCAGCAACGAAAAAAGTGCAAAGTACATCTACTGCCTGGCACCTTTTTCTTGAAATTTTGCTGAACCTCGATAGCAGTGCCTAGTGTTGGAATAAAATAGAGAATTTAGTAGTGGGTGGACAGATTTCTTTGCTTTCATTACCAGCTCTGGAAAATTAAAGTACTAAATAATTATAAATAGTGTCCCTGGAGTATCAACCTTGTGGTCAAACATGAATGAATGCTTATTTTGACTATTAGTATGTTGGAGTGGGGGGAAAAATTGATACAGCAATATTTTTGTGTGGTCATATCTTATCGTCACACAGTGCCAAGTATTGTTTTTTTTAATTATATAAACTATTAATATTACAAATGCAAATTAAACTGTAAAATAATGAATTGCTTTTTCAGTCCGTTGGATACATTTTGCTGCTGCAAAAAAAATGACTGTGAGGTGATGATCAGACTGAAAACTTTATCTTATTAAATAAAACAGATGTTGACAAGGGTTTCATTTGGGGACATAATTCAATGTTGAAAAAACGTAATAAATCACAATATATTTTATCGCAATACTCAGCATATTCCAACATATTTAAAATCGCAATAATATTGTTTTGTGACTTAAATATCGTGATAATATCGTATCGTGGATCCTCTCGTGATTCCCACCCATACTAGTACAGGCTAATTAAGACTTAATAGGCTGTTTTACCTCCATTAAAAGCCTCAAAAATGTTTTGTGGCTCCACACAGATTTTTCTTTTCAATTATTTGGTTGCTGACCCCTGTTCAAGGGTATGTGGCTCACTCAATATGCACAGAAGTGTTTCTCACGCTGGTGCCGTCTCACAAGTTCCTGCTCATCTCATGGACTTCACATTGTGATGATGTCACAAATTGTTAAATTAGTTTTCTCTGCTTGACGAAAGTTTTACAAATATAAAACCTCCAAAAATCAAAAATTCATAACAGAAAGAGTCACAATTGACCTTGTTTGCAGTTTGAGGTGTCCTTTCAACAGTTTTACAGATGTCTCCTTAATAATGGTGGTCTGTGAGAAAATGCTTTTTGGTAGCCTGAGTGTCAGACTGAAGCTCCCAGAACCTTCAGTCTGACATTGCCTCCATTCAAGGCGATTTACAAGGGGGAGGGAATTTGATTTTGCCCTAACCAATCAGTAGAGATCAACAACTCACCCAGAATCTGACGTCATTAGTATCCATGCCTCAGGGGTGCCGAAAACAAACGAGCATTGCCCATTTAAAATGTCTCCGTCGTCGTGCACGCCCAGCTGCATCGCCATTAAATCCAGTTTAGCAGCTTCCTTAATTTGGTCCTCCATTAACGCAAGTAGTGGCGAAATACCTCGATAGCATCGTTAATGTGGTCTGTAGGATCTGTAGCAGTCGCCATTGTTGCTATCCTCACCAGTTACCCACCGGCGTACAGCTTGACATCAGCGTGGCGATGATTGGCTAATCGCTAGACCCGCCCCCACCCCCGGCGTTCATTGGTCCGTCCATCGTTTGGATGAGATAAATTGCAAATTCATTGCAGTATGCCAGACCAGAGATGCAAGCCTACTCAGTTGAGTGGGCGGGGTCTATGGTCTGGAACCAGGCTAGCTTTTTGGGCCACAGGGGATTTTTTTCACTGCATTACCACAAGTGGCCACTGGGGAAAATTGAAAGGGAGGCAGAGTGGCTGTCCTGGGTGACTTATGAGCCAACACATGAGCCAATGCAGAACTGGCAACCGCCATTTTTAAAAACCCATTAGCTGTGTAAACAGCAAACAACACAAAACACAAACAACTTGGAACGGGGGAAATAAATGGAAGAAAACACCGACAAATGGACCAAGCATATATGCAACAAGACGCAATTTTGACCCATCAAAGTGAATCTTCAATACCCGGCTTACATCACACAGCTTCCCAGTGGGCAGCTCCTCTCAGGAAGTCCCCACAATTGTTTGGTCCAAAAATGCCTATTGTTTCAGTGTTATTAAGAATGTTCAGGTGGTAAACCTCTCACTATTATCAGTGTAAACTACATGTGCTTTGCTTGACAGGCGTATCAACAGTGACTAATAAGGTCATATTAATTTACACGCCCAATTTAGGTTAATAATGAAAACTGTTTCCTGTAATTTTAATTTGTCAGTTTCCAATGAAAAGCAATCAAAAACATCTTTTTCTGGTTTCCTTCACGTGCACCAGATTAATTCAAAAACACATTTTAATGCTGCAATAGATCTACAGTGAAAGTGTCAACACATTCTAGAGAAAATTGGCCGTCTTTGTGAGTCTTCCAGCTTGCACTGAGCCAGCAAGTCCTCAGAAACTCCAGATGTTAACAAAAATCATGCTGGAAGGCTGATAAGGAATCAGCTTTCAACAGATGTCTTGTGCCTCAGGACTCAGTGATTTAGTAGCTGTGAATGATGAAACAGTGTTTCAGCGTCTCACAGCCTGACTGGCTTTTATCATTATGCAAGCAGCTGCGAGTCTAAATGACGTCATGTCAGCGGATGGGAATGAGAATGAGATGGTACATTGGTTCTTGGATTTTTTGTCTTTGGATATTTGATGTGTTTGGATGTGTTTGATAAAGCCTGACACACTGGAATGTGGAAATGAAGCGAAAAGAAGTTGGGCTGCAGCTAATTATTATTTTGAGGTTGAAAGTTCATTCCCGACCTTTGAAATAACCCTAACTCAAGGATAACTTATGAAGTTTTTCTTGACCATGACAGTTGAAAGCTCTGGGAAAAAGTTAGGTTTATTTGGTAAAACTCTTTATTATATATTAAATATTTAAAATATATATATATTTTTTTTAATTTTAGGGGTGCCCAAATGATTAGCCACTGCTGATCGTTATCGGCTGCTATTCAGTAAAAATATTCGTTCTGGGGATCAGAACGTGTCTGTTGTTTCTCCAACAGACTTTGACACCACGACCACTGTCAGCATACCAATAGCCAGTGCATTGAGAGAGACTGCTACTAGCTAACTTGCACACCCATGGATGTACCCCATGTCCTCCCCGACATTACAAAGCCCTAAGGCCCAAACACACCAAACCAACTTCAGAGAACTAGCGACAATGAAAGCTGACTGTTGCGTCGCCTCACACCACCTGTGTCTCAGCCAAAAAGTGAACATAAACACACTGTGAAGACTACGGTTGACAGCCAACCAGCATGTACATTTTGCGCCTGCGTGAGAGGAAGTATCTCTCCACACCAGCAGATGGCGGTAGTCTCAGGTGCAGTGTGTGCTAGCTGAATCTGAGTTGCTACAGCCACTGAGGGCCTTTGTGGAATATGACAGCTACAGAAGCTTGGAAAATAGCGATATGGGTTGCTAAAAGAGAATTTTACTGATTTTCAACCAGCTCTGTGTCACTGCAGTGTATACAATGTGTGCAGATAAATAGTGTTTGGCATCAGGTGCTGGCAGCACGGGGGAAGCCTGCTAAGCTTGCCATTGCACAGCAGCTCATCGCAGAACACACTTTGCCGCTGCTTGGTGTGTTTTTGGCATTATTGCCACGGTTGGGAGTTAGTTGAAAGCCCAGTGCATCTCATACAGACACAGTAGTGTGCCTTGTGCATCTGTAAGAGAAGCTGAGAGCCACTGACTAGGCTGTTGTATTTAACGCCCAGGGCATAGGAATGAGTTTGTATATCAGTTGTATTTCTAGACCTACTGTGGGCTACTTTTGCATTGCTCTTTGGGCGTTCATTGTACGGCTCTATTGATTGACGCTATGAAGTAAAAGCATGCTGACAGAGTAAGAAATCAACAGGACTGAATTTTTGTGGTTCTTTACTAATTCATACTGTATAGTCTAACAGCATAGCGATGGTTATGCTGCCACCTGATGGAGATCCCAGTACACTACAAAGCAGTCAAACTGACTTAATACTGCCATACCAGTTGCTCAAAGTTATAGCCTAAAACAAAACTTATACTCATAATACACAGTATTGGCTGTGTATCAGCCGCTATGACCCATAGATAATCAGCAATCTATTTGATGACTACAACTCAAGTCATCGAGTTATTACAATTCATCTTCTGAAAAAAATAATTGTCCTTAGCTCATTTCAAACCCGAACAAATTCATCGTTTTTGAGACATTTCGCTCTGAACCAACCTCATGGTGGCGCTAGAGGAAAAGTCAGTGGAATCACCAAAGTCTGACGGCTTCATCACTTATGAACCATAACAAAATTTTATGGGAATCAATTCAGTAGTCATCAAGTCGAAAGTGACATTTACTTCACTAGAGCCATGCAACTAGCGAGCGTAAAAATCGCCCCGCCCTGCCCACAATACCTCAAAACAATACTGAGTTTGTAAAATCTGATGCACCATCATTAACTTAAAGTACAAAAATATTTTGAAATCATGATTTGGATCACATGGTTTTGTATCCTGACAATTACGTTGGCAAAACACCAGTGACCCATTGTATGAATGAAAGCCATCTTTTAAATTGAAGTATTAGATTCTTTTCATACAATAAGTTTCATAAGGAAAGAATTAAGTGAAACAATAAATCTTGGATGATTAATTGTTAATAGACGTTCTTGCCCACAAAAGAAAAAAAAACACACATTATACCGCTCTCCCTTCAGCGAAGATAAAATGGAAAACATGACCATTCCTTTTCCATTCCCTTTTATTTACCTTTCAGATTTAGCCAAAAGGCTTGTCTTCATTGACATTACCTGGGTTGATGTTAAATAGTAACAGAAACAAACAAGACAGACCATAAAAGCAGATGATGTTTCCTCTTGATCAAACTCAGATGACAAACAGGTTTTGTTGGTCACCAATAGGTGGCATCCCAATCCAACACTATATTTCCCACTTCACCTTTGGTACAGCAAATGCATATTTGAGAAGCAATGTGAAATTGAGCAAATGTTTAAACCATCTCTCTCATAAAATATCTTTTAAGATCAACCCCAAAACTGGCATTGCCTTGTCTTACATTGTCGTATCAGCAGCCAACTCATTTCTTAGACTTAATAAACTTAAGTGTTTCTGTTTCTGGGCCATATCTGGCAATGTGAAACCTCCACAGTGGGCCTACAGGAGGATCTCATGCCCTCCTGCCGAACTCAGACGCCCCACAACAGCATCCCAGACCACTGAAACAGGAGCGCTTTCTCTTGTTACAACGGGAACCGGCTGTTTTGACCCCTGTGGGTCCCTTGTCAGAGTTGTGAGTGACCAACGTGGGTCATCTATACTTCGCCATGGGTGTCACAGTGTCATGTTGCTAGGAAATGGCATATTACCGCTGCCAATCATGTGGTAACTTGAGTGATCGTCATGGACTTTATCTTGGCTCTGATGCTCTGATGCTTATCAGGATCCTACGGTATGTATATGTTACATCCCGTAAGGTCATATGTCACCCTTTTTGCTAAACACACCGCTGCACTAAATCCACAAGCATTAAATAAGGATGCTGTTGCTTTAAGATGACACTGCATTTACTGCAGGACAGAGGAATGTGAGCTGTGTTCCTGTGGTCTGCTTATAAGCTGCACTGTCGACACGGAAGTAAAGCACACCTAACGTAATCAATCATGTGATTCTGTCACAGTAAAAATAACACTGATACAAATCCACTCAAAGCTAGACTGACATGTATACTGACAAAAGTGTACATCTTGCTTTCACTACTTCACCTCTTTTCCCTCTTTGGTCAGAGGTTTTCTAGACCAGAAGTAGTTTGTGCGATGGAAATCTAAAATGTTAACTTTTTTCAGTGTCCACAGAGTTGGAGGAGATGAAACATTATTTAAATATGTGAATAAGCCTCTCCTGGAAGGCGTCGATAGTGTTGCACTAGTTTGTCCACATGCAAAATGATAGAAATAGTTGTGTCAAGAATGAAAATTAAAGATGAGAAAAGTGGTGGAATGTAACTAAGTACATTCACTCAAGTACTGTACTTAAGTACAAATTTGAGGTCACCTTATACGTCTACTCCACTACATCTCAGAGGCAAACATTGTACTTTTACTCCACTGCATTTGTCTGACTGCTGTAGTTATTTCTCAGATTTCAGTATTTCATTCCCATCCTGTCCAATGAAAACCATGTACTTTCAAATTTGGTAATTCTGATTTTGAATGTTCGTGATGACTGAAGGATGACGTGTCTTTATGTTTTGAGAAAATTCACCTCCTTCTTGAGCTAAATACACTCTTGAAAAACCCTCTTGGATCAGCTGCAAAAAGTATTGTCACAAAGCTGAAAACAGGGCTGTTTCTCTGACACTATGAAAAGTTGACTTTTCAGACATATGTGATTCCCACAGGCCAGCCATGCTACAAGCATATGATAGAATATGTGTATTGCTGTAGATTAAACTACCCAACAGTATATAAAGGAGTTAAAATGAGCACAACCTTAAACATCTACAGCAGGGAAATGTGACATACACATTAATGCAGCTGTAACATTAATCCAGAATCTTCTTATAGAATAGGAAAACACTGATGAGGAACATTTTACTACACCATCAATACTTTTACCTTTCATACTTAGTAGATTTTGCTAATTATACTTACATACTTTTACTTAAAGGTCCCATATTATGCTCATATTCAGGTTCATACTTGTATTCTTGGTTTTAACAGAACATGTTTAGATGCTTCAATATTCAAAAAACACTTTGTTTTAATAATACTGTCTGTCTGAATATACCTGTAATCACCCTCTGTCTGAAATGCTCCATTTTTCGATCTTTATAGAGGGTTTCACTGGAATTACATTAATAGGTAACAGCTTGGGTCCACGTTTGCTTCCTGTCAGCTGATGTCATTCACATACTGCAAAACATTCCAAGAAATACAAAAGGACCCATTTAAAAAGCTCATGTTTCAAATGCTCTACATGGTATAGTTGTGACATCACAAATTCACAGAAGTTTCTGATTATGAACTGTGTGCATTTTCTCTGTGGAGTGAGCGTTTTTACACTTTCACAGTATTTATATATCACCTATACCTGCTGTGTTTTCAAAAAGACATGGAAATCTGACTTTTCACATGGTACCTTTAAGTTAGGTTTCGAATGCAAGACTTTAACTTGTAGTGGAGCATTTTAACAGTGGTGTATTAGTACATTAACTTAAGTAATGGATCTGAATTCTTTTTCCACCACTGCTAAAGAGAGAAGCTCTGTCAACAGGCAGAACTGATTGAGAAAATATCTGAGATATATTTATTGTTAGTACCATTTTTTGTTGTAAATCAAGAAATATCACCTTTAAGTTACTCCGACTGAGTTTTGTGTGGGAGTTATTTCCAACAGGGCACCACCACGTCCTCTCTACACTGGTTTCGATGAGAAAAGGTCAAATTAAAGTGAAGACGTGCAACCGACAATAGAGATAATCATCAAAATCTGATTGTAAACTCATACGCTGTTTAAAACCTCACGTCTTGTGAGGAGAGATTCCTTCCTGATGTAAAACTGATCATATCAGACAATAGTACCATAGAAATGAAGACAACAGGATATACATCTTCAGTGTGATTTATTTAACAAAATATGACCTCCCCTTTAACTGGATTACCACCACACGGTGTTCCAATTTTACATAAAAAATATCACATCTCATTTTTTTAATCTGCTGTGAAAAAAAATCAGAAAGCTGAGGAGTTCAGAGAGAGAGAGAGAGAGAGAGAGAGAGAGAGAGAGAGAGGGAGAGAGAGAGAGAGAGAGAGAGAGAGAGAGAGAGAGAGAGATGTGATTTTAACATTCATTCTCAAAGAAGTTTTAAGACATATCTGTCATCTGGGCTCCCAACACGTCTGCTCCAAGGATTGTAAAATGAGAATAGATTTATATGGTAAACATGAAAGCCAGATTCCCGGTAAAAAATAAATACAACTTCTCAGTAGGAATAAACAAAACATAAGGAACCAAAACAAACCATCACGAACCATGGGGCTGAATAAACAGTTAGAAGTGTATGCTGTGTCGAGCTTACATGCATCTCTTGCACGGAGAAAGCGACTGTGGCCAGACTTGCATCAGCCCACGGCTGCAGCTTATTGCCATCCCTGCCACACTACATTTTTCTGCACTAAATCATCATCATTTGCAGCGAGAACCCTGAACATCCAAGAGCCATTACACAGCGTCCAACTATCAATTTGCTGAGCCCATGGGGCGGCAAAAGTCACCCAAGGGCAGTCATTTCTGTTGCAAAAGTATCCGAGCAATGTGCAGACATGCAAGAGCCACATGTGTCCTCTGATGTTCAGGAGTGGGGCCTGACTGGAAACACCAAATCTCATATTTAATGTATAAAGAAAGTGTGAAGATGCACTCAAGTCAAAATCCAGGACTTGCACTCCCACATCCACTTGAATCCAGTCTTAAGTCAGAGGAAGCAGCAACTTGCCGCAATTAAGTGAAGCTTAAAGTAATAGTCTGGCATTTTGGAAATATGCTTATTGGTGTTTTGGCTGCAAAGTCAATGAGGACAATAAAACCACCCTTGTATGTTATTTGTTAAATATAAAGCTACAGGCAGGTTAGCTTAGCTTAGTACAAAGACTTGAAACAGCAAAAAACAGCTAGCCAGGCTCTGACCAGCAGCACCTCTGAAGCTCGCTAATTAACCCTATATCTATATTTATTTAATGCTTCAAAAACTGAAGTGTAAAATCATAATATCCCCATTTTACGAGGGGTTATGTGTTGGACTATTTCTTAACAAAAAGATCAAAAGTTGATTCATGAGCTTTAGAGGAGCCGACAGGTGGATTTTGTTACCTTTGTAAAGAGCCTGTTTCCCTCTGTTTTCAGTGTTTGTGCTAAGCTAAGTTAACTAGACAAAAAATATGAGTGTGGTGTCAATCTTCTCATCTAACTCTCCGCCAGAGAAATTAATAAGCATATTTCAAAAAATGTTGAACTATTCCTTTAATCATGTAAGTGGAGGGTGTATCACTGGAAGCCCAGAGCAGAAGCAGATCCAAGTCTTTGACTGTAGAGAGCGTAATGAGGGTAGTAGGGGCCTGTGGTGGGCAGAGAGTGCAGGGAGATGGAGGAGGGTCCAGGGGGCAGATGGACCTTACTGTAGGGGTGATAGCGAGCTAAACCCAGGCTGGGGGGCGCCCTGAGGGAGAGGGAGCTGGGCATGGAGCCTGGGCTGCTCTGGTGTGGGAGGTGAAGGTGGCAGGACGCAGGTCCAGAGGAGGAAACAGAGAGAAGCTTACTGTCCATCCCCACAGGCAGGGCGGTGTGCGTACGGAGGTGAGCCAGGAGCTCTTCGGATGTGGCGAAACGTTTGTCACATGGCCCCCCGGCTGAGACCCAGTTACAGGCGTGAGGCAGGGGGTCGTTGGGGAGCATGAAGCCGTACGTGTAGAGGGGGTGTGAGAGGGAAGAGGACACGCTGGATGACATAGAGCTTTGGTGGAGGGAGTGGAGCGGGTGGGAGGGGTACACCAATGGGAAGTTTGATTTGAGGGTGGAGGTAGGGTCGTGGATGCAGGAGTTGCAGTTGCTTCCACCGAGATGGGATACACCTGGGTAGCTTAGACAGTAGGGGTCCCTGCATAAACTCTGCATGAAGGAAGGAGGGGAGGCACCAGTGAGGGGGCTGGAGCTCGGGTGCTTTCCTGGAACTCCCATGCCTCCCATGCCGAGGCTCGATTTTGTCGGGTCCAGCCCGGGTACAAACTGAGACGGGTAGCCTGCATAAGCCCCCACTACAGATCCATGGTAGCCCATATTAGAGGACGGAAGGGGGAAGAGTGGTTGGCTTGTCTTATATGGGGAAATGGGTGTAATGCGTCCAGGGCCAAGGTTCGGCTGGGCAGACTCTGCTTTACCTCCCTCGTGGTTGGAACCACCATCAGAGCTGCCGTTACTGCAGTTCGTACTGGCTCGAACGTGGCTGGAGTTTGCATCATGTGGACTGTCCGAGTTGGCCTTGTGTACATCGATGTCTTTTTTGGGATTATTGCTGCTCGTGCTGGTGGGACTTCCCTGCTCATGTGCAGTTTCTCCACTAGGAGTCTGGGAGTGTGACGTTGTCTGTCCACCAGGAGACTGGCTCTGTTTGTGAGGCTGCTGAGTGTGTCCTGGTGGGGTGCCACTGCTGGCTCTGGAGCTGGGCGAAGCAGCATGGGGCGGATAGGACTGCTGGCTGTTGGTTGAGCTTCCATTAGCGTGAACATTATTGCTGGGTACCCTGAACCCGACTTTATCACTGCTGCTGCCGTTGGAGCTGCTGCTGGTAACTCCGTCTCTGCGACAGTCTGCGCTGCCTTTGTTGTAGGGCTTGAAGCTGCACTTGTCCTCCAGGGAGGGGCGGTGCTCCCCGAGCTTCAGGCTGGAGCTGGATGACCGACTGCTGGACTCCTTGTCCCCCTGGCTGCAGGAGGAGCCCAGCTTGGAGGAGGACGGAGGGTCTGGTTTACCGATCTGCGAGCAGGTCTGTGCCAGCAGGGCCAGTGGACTCTTCTTGGCATCCAGCTACCACAAAATACAGATTCTGATTAGCTTTTTTCTCCGCTGTATTTTTGCACAGACACATTTTGGCTTTAATACAAAAAATGCGAAACAATACAAACCAAATGATAGTTAGTCCTTTGTGGTTATCAATAGGCCTTTTTATTGTTGATATTTACATAATTTGTACTGATCTTGCAGCTAACAATTACTTTAATTAGTAATTAATCTGACAATTATTTTCTCAAGTAGTATTTTGTCTATAAAATGACAGAAAATAGTGAAAAATTCCCAATATGACTTCCCAGAAATCAAGGGGATGTCTTCAAATTGTTGCTTTTAGAGCTCAAACAATTAGTCCATTTACAGAAAAATGACTGACAACTATTTTAATAACTGATCAATCCTTATAGTCATTTTTCAAACCAAAACAATCCAAAACTGACAAATATTCTCTGGTTCAGGCTTCTGAAATAAAAGGATTTGCTGCTTTTCTTTGTCATATATCATAAACATCATAAACACTCTGGATCTGAGGGCTTTTGGACTTTTGGTTGAACAAAAGAAGACATCACATTGAGCTTTGTGCAGTTGTTTAGAGTATTTTTTTTTATATTTCACACCCTAATTAATTTATGGATGATGAAAACAAATGTTAGCTGCAGCCCTACTTGTTTGTTTTGTTGGAAAAGAACCAGTTAATTATCATAGTGACAAAAACAGCAGCAAAATCCTCACATTAAAGCAGAGAAAACCAGTGAAACAATAAACTAATTATCAAAAAAGTTGCTTACAAATTTTCTGATGGACTATCCATTGGTCTGTTGATTAAAACATACAGCTACTTTAAGTCGCCATTACTTGAATGGGTTCATATGATCATTATGTAATTTGAAACACAATAACACGCAGAGGCAGAGAATATATTTCTCTTCTACTGAGGAATTTCAATTAGGATTTGTCTTTGTTATACCATTGCAATACATTGTCAGCATGCTGCTGTGCAATCAGAAAACACTGCAGTGCAAACACAGTCCCTTTCTAAATGATAAATGTGTTTTTGAATGGACAATAAATACCTCAATGCTGACTGGTGCGGGCGTCAGAGGCTGTAAATACTCCGGGTGTAGCAAGTGTCCAGTGTGCGCGGTCAACATCTTGATAACTCGGATGGGAAGCCGCTTTGCCTGCCGAAGAGGGTCCAGAGGGGTCAACAAAGAGACCACAGCACCGGGACGGGACTTTGCACTGTCGCTGGTCTCACTGAGCTCGATCCGCTTACTTACTGATCCTGAAGGCAGATATTTCATTGGAGAGAGGGCGCTGCGCTTTCTGTGCGTTAGGCTACTTTTAGTCCCAAACAATGTGACGATACAGGTGATGTTTAAATGTAATCCATGCAGACACGTCCCAAAGCAAACAAACAGAAAAACAAAACACAGCTGTACGTCCTTAAATGTCCCGAAGGACGGAGAAAGTTCTCAGATCGTCTGAAGCATCTTCCGACACGGCTCCTACTCCAGTTTCAAACCAAAAAAATTAAAGTCCACTGTGTGAATTGTTGTGCGTAAAATGGACGGATTGTCCTTTCTGTAAACGTGTAAAAGACCAGAGTTTACTTTATATAGTCCAAGTGTCTGAGAGGAAACGTCCCACTGCGTGTTCTCGGTCCGGACTTCAGCAGCTCACTGATCACAACAGGCAGGACTTCAAAGTGTCCGCTGGGTGGCCGCATCACTGATGAGGTGGGCGGGGAGGGACGCGCGTGAAGGCGGAGCTACGGCATCCTCCATGTGACAGACCCCTCCTCCATCCTTTGACACAGAGGTGGAGGAAGCAGCTACTCAGAGCTTTTACTTGAAGTAAAAGTAGAAATACTAGAGTATAAAAATACTGTCTGTTACCAGTCAAAGCCATGCATTCAAACTATTCAAATATTCTTAAAGTACAAAGAGTAAAAGTACTGATTATGCAGAAAGGCCTATTTCAGATTCATATATTATATTATTGGATGATAACTATTCATGCATTAATTGTACATCACTTTATTGTTGCAGCTGGTAAAGATGGAGCTGATTTTAATTACATATTACATTATATGCCTCTGAGTGGTGGTGGGAAAAAGTACTCAGAGTCTTAACTTAAGTGAAATATCATAGTATGAAAACTATGTAAGTAAAAGTCCTGAATTCTAAATGTTACTTAAGTCAAAGTACATCAGTATTATCAGCAAAGTGTAGCCTACTTGAGGTATTAAAAATGTAAGTCGTTTCGCAGAATGTCTCACATTATGTATTATATCAATTATAGAACATTGTATCATTCTGTTTTATCACTGATAGATACATGAAAGAGCATTTTAATGTTGTAGTTTGTCAATGTAGAGCCAATTTTAGATACTTTGTATTAGGGTTGAGCAGAGTAATCGGATGAAACGACAGTGGTGTAATGTAGCAAAGTAGTAATACGTTGTTACAATACTTACTGTAAGTATTTTTGGGAGTAAATGTACTTTACTCCACTTTTACACCAGTATTTTTTGTATTTCAGTGTCCTAAGCATTTTAGTCACTTCCTTATTCCAAAATAAAATCTGAAGTTTTGGTGAATCAGTGGTCCTAACTCGAAAGATAGATCACGAGTTAATCACATAAGGGCAAGTGCACACATGTGCTCTTAAAGTGACAGTTAAACTGGAGTTCCAGTGAAGTTCAGGCTGCAGGTCAAAACAGATGTTACACGCTGGTGATTACATTCCGCTCGACAATGAGACCGACTTCATGACGGAGGCAGAAAATGGTGTCCAACAGCAGAGAGGGCAAGTAATGATTCAAGGAGATACAGATTTGTGCAATGTGTGCTCCATTTGTAAGGTGGTGTGCATGTAAAGAAGAAATAAACTTTATTATTCTCAAAATTCTGTTTGCTTGCTTTTTGTTACTACTAACACTAACTTGTACATAAAATTACTTTTGAATGTACTTTTTACGAGTGCAAGTATCATACGAGTAAAATGTGCCAATAAACATACTTGAGATTTATGGAAATTTGGGTGGGTGTGTTCAGCTCTTACTCTTGTGATCAAAAATGATCTTGAGCTCAACCCTGAGACAGTTCTGTAAATAGTTTTCTCATAAAAAAAAAAGTACAGCAACTTCTGATCAACACCAATCCATTTCAGGGCTTAACAACTTCTGGTTTTCCATTTCTGGTTTCCCTGCCTGATTTCCCCAGAACAGATACTGAAACAGATCATTTAGGTGGTTGAACAGATACAGATGATGGTGTAATCACCCTACATTGCAATACCTGCACTGTCAACCACCTAAATCTATCTATCTATCTATCTATCTATCTATCTATCTATACATACACACATAGCTATAAAAGTCAAATACATGTAGTGAGTAGTAGTATAAGCAGCATTAAATGGAAATGATCAAGTACAGTATTTGAGTAAATGTGCTTAGTTACTTTCCACCACTGCTGCTGGTAAACTTAATCTCTAACAGTATATCAATCAATTAGTTGAGTTATATTCCGTATTCAAAGTCTGAATCTGCAAAGTAGTTAAATATATATATAAAAAAAAATGTAGAGTAGTAAAATGTACAATATTTAACTCCAGAATATAGTGAAGTAGAAGTATAAAGTTGTATAAAAGGGAAATAGTCAAGTACAAGCACTTCAAAATTGTGCTCAAGTACAGTACCTGAGTAACTGTACGTAGTTACATGTTCTACCAATGTGTTCACTTAGCCTAATATAATAAAAAAAAGTGATCTGTACTCACTAATATTCTTCACGATTCATTTGTAATTAGGATTATCATGTGATACGTTATTATATTCTATTTGTGGGGCTTTTTGGTCTTTATTTACACCATAAATTTGTCATCCTACGATCAGCGCGTTATGAGTCCAGGTCAAGCCAGGTCGCGCTTGCTACCAACTGTCCTCAAAGAACACCCAAAATGATCCATTTTTTGTGTAGTGGAGTCATACTGCCTAAAATTCTGACAGCTTTGTCTGTAAACGAGTCGTACTGACAGAATGTTTTTGGTTGATCAGGAGATGTACAAACGAAAAAAGCACAAAATTGATTGGTATTTGCTTAAAATGTTGTCAACCATGACTAAGTGAAGAGATCTCATACAAGGTTTTGGTATGAAGACTAATTGTAACATCAGATGTTTGACATAGGCCCATTTAAACTCAAAGGTTAGGTCTAAATGGAAAACTAAACTTTGCTCAGAATGTCAGATGGTGTAATTTCCAGCTCATGAAGCATAGATCTAAGGCATGAGCAGGAACCTTCCCCACTGACAACTTCACAGAGAGAGGGATACTATGAGTGTACTAGGATGCGGTGCGTAAACCCCTTATTAAAACTAAAAATGCACTTTTGTGAGTGTAATGGTGCAGAGAACAAAGTCAGTGAGCAGTGGAAATAAGTCATATGGTGGCATGAGTCATGCTTCACTCAGATGTCAACAAGCAGATGAGTACAGGGCAAACACCAAAGGGGGGGTTACGAGTCCAGATGCTTGTTTTTCATAGCAAAGGGCAATTTGCCTCAAAATTTGTAGATATTCTCAGAGACATAACTAAGTCAAATGTAAACACACAGACATGAAACACATATTTTTACATTCAATGTGACATACATTTTGACAGGATATCATTATCTCTGAAGTCCATTGTGACTGAACATCCATTAATCCACTTTGAAACCATCGAAAAAACAGGATTACTGCCTCATGATTGTATGCCTATGTTACAGTTAACATCCATGTGTGTCCAGACTCACATGTACTGTAGCCATGACAGTAGATGATGTTTCAAAAATGGATGTTGCTGCGAAGACGCTAACTATTCTAAAGCATGGATTCTTCACACACCTTCAACCCAAGCCATATTACCCATATTACTTCCTGTTTGCGTCCACCAAAGCCCCTAAATCACAGGAACTGTAGTTCCAAACCCTTAGAGCATAATTATCTACATTTATATAACATTTTTTCTGATGCACAGATAAGTAACGAGTGGAGTTGAGCAGCAGAAAATTAGATACATTTTGGAACAGATATTGCAATTATATGTGTCAAATGGCATGACCTACTTTATTACCACATTGCGTGCATATACTGTACAGCACAGTATGTTCTTTTGCACTATGTACTGTAAGTCACAGAACAAATGGAAAAAGACATAAATGTAGCTGACAGATGCACAAACAGGACAGGTCACATATTTCCTAAATCCTAAATCCCTGAAGTTCACACACCTGTTTGCAAGGTACCTCACACTGTTTTGTTATTAAGGCTGAAGACATACACACTCTCTTAAACCTTTCTTTATTATCTCTTTTAACCTTTTACTTCAAAAAGTTCAAGTATGCTTTTAATCTTGACATGTGGAATGACAGATCATTTGTCTTCTGGCTTTTGCTCTGAGCATTTAAAAAAATGAAAGTATACAGAACGTGTCACTAGGGTCTATTTTCTTTTATTAATTTATGCCATTTATACCATGGGAGAAAAATGTGATAAAGACAGATTGCCTCTATATTAATGGTTCTATAAATCTAGAATGTTAATAACTTTATTGCATTACCGCCTGCTGACTGACTTTGCAATGAGCTAATTTTGTTAACCTAATTATACAATGAATTGGTTAAAGCACTTAAAAATTACGGCTGACAAGAACTATTAGCAGCAGCCCAAAATAGTCTCAGTCTGAGGGGCTTTGATTCTCTGAATCCTTTGCAGCCTCAATTGAGTGCGAAATCATTCCTAATCCCCCCTAACCTGTGGGCAAAAGGCTGCATAATGTGAATTAGCTGACGGATATTTGTACGTATCTTGCATGGTTCCCCTTAATCTTCAAAAGCAATGGTTCACATGTAAATCTGAAGACAGGGTAATAAATTAATACTTATGTAAAAGCATGTGCAGTTTATTTTGATAATTGTGTTTCTTTGCAGTGCTTACAGGCCACGTTAATGGTGTGAAATCAGCACCAGGTCGCTGAAAGAGAAAAAAAAGAAAAACATTTGGCTAAAGTAACTGTCGCCTTGACCTCATACCCTAAACAGCAGAAACAGCCACTCTCAGCCATCCATCAATGTCCCATTTGTGATAAGAAGCAGAGAGAGGGAGCACCATCTCATCAGGAAACAAGGTCACAGTCTGCACCACTGTAGAGGAGAGAGCACTGCTGTGGCTGTAGGGGGGGAACAGAAACAGCAGGAGTGGTGCTTTGCCTTATCAAGTGTTGGCACAGTACAGTAGTTGTTAGTATACTATACAGGCCCAGATCTACATTACTGCATTAACAATTTAAAAAATACATTAAATTAATCAATAAAGCTATAAATGACTGTATTTACCAATGCGTCTCATACAGATGTATAAAGTTAAGGCACACTTTCTTTCCTCACAGGAAACTGCAGATCTAAAAGAATTAGTATCTGTGCAAAATATTCAATAGATTAGTATCTCAATAAGACCAGCTAGCAGAAAGTTAGACACTAAAGTCTGCATGTATCATCCTGTAATATAAAGGTACAAAGAGAACAAGGAGACTGACGAGGTTGCTTATTCAATTCTCCCTACATAAAAAACATAGAGAACAATATAAGTGAAACTATCTTCCTATGGTGCAGCAATTTTTTGTGGGTAGATTCAGTGTGCAAACTATTATAGCCTCATCTTTCTTGATTCCAATCATTAATACTGGTTTAGTGTCAGTGCTTGGTGACTGTAGATCGTTAAACCTGTAGTATTAGGTTGTTTGCAATCACGTGACTATTGTGACGCACAAAATTCAGACAAGGCAGGACGTAAAAAGAAAAAAAAATCCATATACTGTGTGAACTGGAAATAGAGGAAAGTGACCACATAAAAGGGATGGATGATTCTCAAGGCAGCAGATATCTCAATCAGAAGACTGAGACTCATGTTGGATGTGATCCATACAAAACAAAGGAAAGTGATTTTTCCCACAATTTTACCGATTATCCTGGTGTGCACACACTATCTTCTTTACAAATTACTTTGACCTCCAGACCTCCTAAAGTTGCAAACGTCACGCTGCAAGCAGATGAAAGGGTACAAGAGTCTAATGGACTATAACTATTTTGTGTGCAGTTGGGTCCCTGACTGAAATGACTGCTGTCTTGTTTTTGGCTGGGTGAGCAAATGTGCTTGAGAATAACTGTCTCTTAACTCTGTATATGGATACAGTGCTGTCAGGCCAACATTCCTAGCCAATGTTAGCTAACTTTAGCTACTGTTTTCTACCTACCTATGCACCTGTTACAAGGTCTGGTGAAACACTGTTAAAAATTTGATTCTAGGCTAAAAACACAGAGAGACTGTCACAGCACATTGTAATTACACCCAACTCAAGGCGTGTTTAACACAACGCTTTAACGTTTATGTTTGAAATTAACTGACTCACTTGTCCATGAAGTGGACTGAAGATGAAGAGGTATTTGAGTTCATTAAAATTAAAATTAGAATTTTGGGCCACTTGGGGGCAGCGCAACAAGCACTTGTTAGCAAACACTGGGTTTTCTGCAGCGTTTTATAATAGACACACCTAACCTGAAATAGCACCTTGCTAACATCAGAAGTACTTATTATATTTCTATGAAAAGCAATATAAGACCTAATAAAAGAGTACTTAACAGATTTAGCATTGAAATCTTATAGAACCGTTGACTGAAAGACAGCTTTTCAGCAGTGCAACCAGAGATATCAGGTTTTTTTTTTGTGCATTCCTCTTCCTTGTCAACACCTGACGCCGACATTTCCCACATTGCAGGCTGACACTGACTGATTAAGGTGCTAGATGCTCCACCATGTTTACCTGCTAGTCACTGACTTTGTCTGCCATTTGGTGTTTGGCACTGAGCAGAGTTTTTTCTAAACAGTAAAAATGCTTGCTGAAAAAAACAAAAACAAAAACAAAAACAAAACAGTGAGCTAAAAGATGAACTGTGGACCAGAGGTGAGGTAACGATGAGAGCAGCTTTAAATTCAGAGCTGTTTCTTTAACGTTTACATTTGTCAATCTCTTCTTGTCATGCTATGTGTAAATTAAGGTCAAAATATTCGTTCTCATTCTTACACCATTTTAACACACCAAATTACTACTCAGATGGTGAGAAGTCACCTCTTAAGGGTATTCTTTGTAGTCATGTGCTCATCCTTTCATACAAAAGTTGACACAAGTTGATCACACTGGATTAGATGTGTTTACCTAATTTTACACAAACTGCAAACAGGTTTTCCTTAGTTGTTAGTTTAGAAACTCCTATTCAAAGGTTGACAGCATACAGGTGTAAATCTCTTCAGGATGAGGAATATTAGCAGGAGAATGTTCTGTGGAAGAAGCAAAGCCAAAGAAAGTCATACACTGAGAAAAAGGCCACAATAAACAATTGGGCTCTTCTCTTTAACTTCTCGTGACTTGCCTTGAAGTTGGTCATTAACAAGCATTGGCACAGTGTCTGTGAGTGATTACTGTTTCCTGTTGTTGCTTAATTTGAAACGGGTTTCCTCTTGTTCTCTTATCTTAAAAACATTATCAAAGCGGCAACACATGGGAAAACAATGGAACCAAATTTGAGGGAGGGACTAAAACCGGTGTTAAAGACTCCCACTAGGACATATAATGGTGTTTGATCTGTGCCAAAAGGCAAAGAGTGATTGATATTGTATTCATTTTTCTCTTTGGTGTGGTGTTAAATAAACCTGTGGAGATGGATTATTAGACATTCATACAGCTCTAAACACCAGGTGTATCCTTACTGAACTTTTTGGTCTTTAATCTTATAAGAATTTTTTTTTTCATTTAAAAGTATAATGAAACTTTGCCAAAACCCATGCTCCTGCTACAGCTGACTTTCCTCTCTAGCACGATGAATATGCTGCTTTCTATGGCAGTTTGTGACTCAAAAGTTGTATTTGAAACAATAGGTCAATAAGATTTAACACAAAAGTACACTGAAGCAGATTTCTCATTTCTAGTGAACAGCCATTGATTATGTTGGCAGAAATGACTGTCGCTAGCAGATTTTATCAGCTTGTTAAATAAATTGTATTGTGCAAAAAGAGGGTAGTATAAGAGATAAAAAGGTTCATGTCCCAGGCAAAGTGTTAGCATCCTCACCAGTACATGATCTATGAACAAGACGTAAATAAGAAGCAGCATTGTTTTGGTATTTTAGGGTAGACAGAGTTAGCTCTATATGATACAGGATCATAAATAATTTGAATTACCGCCCCACAGCCAGAAAAGTCTTTTTGCAGAACATTTGGATGTCACAGTGAAGCTGACCTTCGATCTTTTTGATATACAATGTCAATACTTCATCATTATATCCTATTAGGCGTTTGTGTGAAGTTTTGTCATAATCAGCTCAAGAATTATGAAGTTTTGGCCAAAAACATCTATTGTGTGGTCACAGTGACCTTTGACCACCAAACTGTAATCAGTTTATTTTTCAGTGCAAGGGGACATTTGTACCAAATTTTAAGAAATTCCCTTGAGATTGCATTCACAAGAACAAAAGAGATGATGTGACATTGACCTTTAACTCTGACTACCAAAATCTAATCAGTTCATCATTGAATCTAAGTAGATGTTTGTGCCAAATTGAAGGAATTCTCTCAAGCTATTCTTGAGATATAGAGTTGACAAGAATTAGACAGAGGCAAGGTCACACTGACCAGTCCAGTCTGAAATTTTACCTGTAATCCAACAAAATCCTGTCATGCTAACATGGGCCTGCCCATTCGCCAGAATAAAATTTTGACATCATACGTTTCTGCAAATCACATGTTACATTTGCACATCTCAGTCGTATGATGTACTTCAGATTACAGCTGAGTTTCTCATCAGATTGGGGAGCAAATGGGGGATGGTGTGATATCTCGGTGAGCCAATTAGCAAACAGTAGCAGACCACTAGAGACCAACAACGACAGGTAGGGACATGTCCTGCCGCATTTGGCAAGAGTGGGTTTTCAACAAGTGTTGGGGACATATAAAAACATACAAATTTAACATATCTATGATTTGTAGGACTGTACAATTCCAACATGTATTCTGGTGATTGGGTTGCATTGGCAGCTTACTGTGAACAGACAAAACACAAACTCAATCACTGTTCAGGTGAGGGGTTTAGTGAATTGTCAGCTCAGTAGGGAATATTCACATCTGTATGATTATTGAACCAATTTTCAACTACTCTCTACATACAAAAAAATATATACACTCCCTCACACATGCTCATAAACATAAATGTAAAAATCAGTGAGTTTACATACTGCACTCATCAACTGGCTGAATGCCTTCTGTCCACCTGTCTACTCAACTTTCCCTTAAATATATTGAAATCATTACAGGTTTTTGTTTTTTTTTTCCAGGTCTTTAGTACGCACACAGACAAGAGCACGCAGACAACACTCAAAACCACACACTTTCTCAGTAGCACAGATGCATTTTGCATGTCCTGTGGGTGGAACGATACAGATAGATCAGGCTGCCAGAGGACGCCAGCCTGCAATCAGATTGTACTGTGCTGTTCAGTGAAATTTCATCTGACATCAAAGATGTTTTTCACACCCCTCTAGATTTGGCTTTTTGTAGAGAATCTTATTCCAAAAACTCAGAGCTGCCTGCTGGCTACCGTGTAAAAATAAAAAAGGTTCTTGTTTTTACTGCTTTTAAGGCGAAATACACATTGTTTTAATGCAGCTTTCTACTCAAATACGTGTTATTAGTAAGAGCAATACTCTACATTTAAAGAGTAAGGAGAATTATGTCTTCTTTGTTATATTAGCCCCCAAAATAAAAAAAAAAAACAGAGAAGGAAAGTGTTTATTAAGAATTGTGTTGGTCTGCTCCAACATAAGCTGAAAACATTTACATACCCGGCTAACTGCATTACCACTAGTAACCTAGCATTACTACTAACAGTGTGTCTCAAATCGCACACTTTTGAACTAAACACTTAATATTTTGAGTACACAAGTGTGCTAAGTGCATTCACACTGCATAGTATGGGAAAGAGTAGTGTACCACTGGTGCACTCAAAACACTCCAAAAGTAGAGTGTGGAATGATGGACATCTCTCACCCTCAATGGTCACCATCTTTCTAAGGTTGTGGAAGCTCTAAATGTTAAATGTTTTTTTGCACAAAGTGCCAATACTGTTGTCGAATAGAAGCAGTCAGTAATGTTTGGGTCTGTAATGATTTGGTACCACAAGCAATAATGCCAGTGCTAATGTTAGCTTTCTAGCTACCATTAGCATTTGCTAGATATAACTTATTTGCTCCTAGCACATGGCAGTACATTTAATCAGCACTAACATTGTGGCATAAGTTTGGTATATGTGTAGGTGGAGATAGTGGTCAAATGTTGGCGATAATGCTTCACTGTCCATTTGCAGTTCGCTGTTTAAAAAGGCAACAACAAAGAAGAAGAGACAGTTAAAGTACGTAGTGTACTCAGTGTACTACACTGAGGTGTACCAACGGAAGTATGCAATTTGAGACACACTCAAAGGATTAGGAGCGCAACTACCATGGCATAACATTATCTTTGTGGAGTTACTGGGTACATTAGGAAAAAACGTGTTCTCTACTGGAACATGTAAAAACAAAAGATGCTATTATATCAGTGTTTCAAGTTTTGTAATAAGTGCTTATTTACAAAAGTGGAAATTTTCTGAGAGCTCTGACTTTGTTTTTATGACTTCCCATGTTGTAAACACAAGCTCACGAGTTTAAACGCAACATATATCAGGTATGTAGCCATCAAGTGTGTTTTCGTTTTGGGGTTCACAAATTGAAATTGAATCAGATGTTATATTAACTACATCAAAGTAACGTTAATTAGCTAGCTAGCTACAGCAAAGGGAATTGGCTAGCAACAGTCTCCTGAAGCCTTTCGAGCATTTTTAAGGACACAGGGCTTTGTCCTTAAAAATGCTTGAAAGGCTTCATTAAAAACTTTTTATCTGCTGACGGACATGTCTGTGTGCGATCCTCAAGCTATTTTTGTTCCTCAAACTATTTTTGTTCTTGCTGGATATTTATTTGGACTACGCACCAGGAGGGTCAGAGCGCAGTGGTAACTTTTGAACGATAATTTTCTACTTTTACTTCTCTTAATATTTGAGAGATCTGGCGGACCTTTGCTGGACTGCTGCAGGGAAATTGATTGTGACTGCACGGCCCTGGAGGCTCTAAACAAACCTTTCCACAGCTCCCTGTAGCCTTCACTCCACACAGTAGCTGGGTAATCATTTACCATTGATCCCCACTCTGTTTGTAACACTTCAACAGATGCAAAGCGGAGGCCAGGCTTATCACATTTGTCAGGGTTAATGCCAACGGGTTTATCTAAAGCCGATGTCCATCTTACTCACACGGTTTGGGAGTTTCCAACCAGAAAGATTTTATGAAAGGGTAATGATAACACACTGCAACAGAGCTTTATTGAGAACATAAAACCATTTAAATTTAAATGTTCTGAGGGTAAAGAGGCATTCCTAATAAGCTTTGAGAAGCCTGTCTAAATGTTGGAAGTTGCCCAATAAAGACTAATTTTATGGATCTAGATGAGGCAAAGGTCAATGTTAGCAGGCAAGGCAATATGGTTTCTATATTTGCTAATATACTCATTGAAACACCCACAGCATTGAACTTAATTTAAGGAAATTATAATTTCATATGCTGGGAATTTTTTTTTGATCCAATAATGTAGTTATGTTTTAGTTTTTCAGTTCATAAATCACAAATGTCTTTTCTGCATATGATACAGACGTAATAACGGTAAAGCAAATCTGTTTGGAGGAAAACAACAAGCCCCTAAAAGCAGAAATTTAGTGGTAAAACAGTAAATAGGGAAACTACACTGCCTAATGGATGTGGCAAATTAGATTAAAGCATTTTCTCAATGAAAACAATGAAAGGACAATGAAAAAAATAGTAAAAATGAGAGAGGAGGCTCTTTAAAACTGCACAGACTTGACCTGTAAACGTACTATATGGCGTCAGACTGCAAAAGCACACATGATATATCATAAATGCAACTTAGCCTTTTTCACAGCACCGCTGTCTGTTGAGTGTTAAATGTGTCCTCTTAGATTCCCTGTGTTGATAATGAGAAAGAGGGCGACACAGGAGTCAATTCCTCTCATACTGGATCCCCATTAATCCTGAACCTGTCTATAAAATCAAAGAAGAAGCAGTTAGCTGTATCAGAGCACTGGACCAGGAACTATGTCAGGCATTGATTCACCCTGTTCAATAAGTTACATTGATAGAAAACCCTGTGGGTTATTCAAACAGAAAATGCAAGAGGAGATGGCGACTCTCCTTGCATGCTCCCCACTTTGATGGCTTTATTTACCTAACCCTCAGCACAGCCCTCATTCATAAATGTCAGGAACAAATCCACGCACCATTTAGAAACCCAAATGTGAGCTTCACCAAACATAGGCTGTGCTCCTGCGTGCATACAGCTGCATAATCACTGGTCAGCAGCGACTATTTCAGCCCAAAAACACACCATTTACAGAAGGAGAAGATGCATTTCAGCGTTCGTCCCACATCTGTCATCGCTCAGCACACACCACACGCCTCCTCTGCTCTCCCTCAAGACATGCCAGCGAAGCAGACAAAGTCTGTCATAACACTTGACTTGTGGTTTAACAGACTATGGCAACACTGGAAGGTGGTAAATGAGATTGCTTTCTTTATTTGTATTTCTGTCTTTGCAAATAAATCAAACCAAGAGCATGCATGTTGCGCTGAATAAAATCAAACTGCCCTGCAGTGACTCTGTGTTTTCTGAAGGGAAAACCACTTTAATTTCTAATTCTGTCAGACATACAATATGTCCCTTAGGCAAAAAGGTGTCCGGTTTCAATCTTGTGTGCAGTCGTGACAGTTGAAGGAAGCTGAGAGGGGATGAGGGCGGCCATATTGTGCCTGTCAGTCACAGAGGGGGAAGGAGAAAGCGCCGTTGTCAAACCACTTGTCAGGCTTTGATGTTACAAAGGACGGAAGAGCTAAATTAAAAGGCCATTATTGTGTTAGTAAATCAACGCCTATCAGCCATGTCACTTTAAACAAATGATCCTCACCCGGCTGCAGCAGTCTAATTTATTTTATGCATGATATTTGACTGCAGAGATCAAGATAAAGGATGCAGTTACTGCTCGGCTGCAATGTTCAGAGAGTTGGAGGGGAGGAGGAATTGTTTCAAATTAAATCAGAATCAGAATCCAGTTTATTGCCAGGTAGGTCTTCACATACAGTGTATTTGTGCATAATATAGACATATTAAAGGGATAGTTCAGATTTTTTGAAGCAGGGTTGTATGGGGTACTTATCCATAGTCAGTGTATTACACGCAGTAGACGTCAGTCAGCATGCCCCCACTTTGGAGAAACAGGCTGGAGTCCAACACAGAAGCTAAGCAATTTACTGCTGTGGAAGGGTCAGCAAAAAATGTATTTTAGCTACCTAAAAAGGCCCACCTAAAAACAATCTGTAACAGTTGAAGTGTACACTATATTGAGTGTATTTTCACAACTTTACCTTTCGGTCCAACAGCCCATTTTGACCCGGAAGCCATTAACGGCTTCAGTTCCCCATCTATGCTCTCATATAAGCCACCAGAATCCATGGCTGGACTCAGGAGCTGCTGGTCTACCGCTACCACGGTCAGTTAATTAGTTTGCTATTGTGTGACTTTGGAGAATCTGAACTAACCCTTTTAAATGCCAAAGGCACACAGTAACACAAACAAAACAACTGTTCGAGGCAGTGGTAGAGCACAACTTTTGTGTTTAGCAAAATTAAATCACTGTTTTTCTCAAAGGAGTCTGGCTTTGAAGATAGAGATATAACATCTTCATTTTCCCGTTGGGTAAAGCAGTGAAAATACTGATATTAATTTAAAGTGAGACTTTTTTTAGATGGCTAAAATATGTTTTATTGCGGACCCCGCCTACAGCAGTAGATTGCTTAGCTTCCAGCCTGCTTCTCCAATCTGGGGGCTTGTTGACTGACAACTGACTTGTTGCTTGCTGACTTCTACTGTTTATAATACACTGTCTAAGGATAAGTACCCCCTACAACCCCCTTAACATAATCTGAACTATACCTTTAAGTGAAGATAAATTAATAATAAAAGCAAGTACTGTAAAAATACAGGACACATACATATAGAATAGAAAAAACCTACAAAAATATATGAAAAAATACCATGAAAATATGTACTATGTACCTGAATGAAAATAAAAGGGCTGTGCAGAAATGCGCAAAATATTGCCCAAGAAATGTGCAAAAGTTCACAGTAAAAAGTGTAAAAAGAATGTGTGCTACGTAGAGACATTAGTCCAAGGGAGGAGCAGGATTAAAAGTTTACATTAAAGCAGTATTTTCTGTTCTTGTTGTGTACAGTGATTATTTACAGTATGTTTTACGGCTAATTCTAAAGATGATATGCGTCACCCTGTTTCTACTGCTCAAAAAGTCATGAATTATTCTGTTGATCACCCAACATGCCTCTCCTTTAGTTTGCGATGACAAAGTGCTCTATTTAGGAAGTTAGATTGAAACGTCTGGGGTCTAATTTATCGCTCCAGGATGAATACATGAATGTGAAGTAGCGCCATATTTCACACACACCACCCCCACCCCCTCACCCAAGGATGGAATATTATTACCGCTGCCCCAGAAAGTTGCGGAGGGAACCGTTTTTCACCTGAACAAGCATTACGGTGTCATGTTGAACATTATTCACCATGTGCAGAGCACTCTGACACGCCGTGAAATATTTTCTGCGCTGACCTCAGATTTCTGCTGAAGTAGGACAGTTTCCCCTCCAGCTCCGAATGTACAGCGAACTTTAGAGGGTGAGATAATGTCATGATTTCCCACAGAATCATAAATACAGATTTACTCCTGATATCTCTGAAGTACAGATTACTCTTTTTTCACCATTCGACTCCTGCGATTTGACTCCCACATGCTCTCTGTTACTCATATCCGTATGGGATGTTGACTCAGAGGCATTGATAATTTCTACTCAGAAAAACATCTGGTAAAAAGATTATACATGTGCTATTCAGTGGGTGAATAAGATAAATAAACCCAATATTAAGACTAATACAATCAATGTAATCATAATGGCAAAATGCAGTCCTAGTGACAACTATTGTAGCCGAAACTACAGTACCATTGAGGCGGTTTTGAGTACTTTGCCAGGTGTTTATATGTCTGATGTCTGCTTGTCTGTGGACGGTTTTTGTCACCATGATAGCATCACAACTGTGCATAATGCAATCACGAAACAGGTGTGCAGTTCAGATCCAAATGAAAACTAAACTCAAAGATGGGTGGGCCAGAAGCAGGAGGCTAGGAAGAATCTAGGGTCCATTGCAACTCCCAGCACCCAACATTACACCCCGGTCGCCATTCATTTTGAGTCGTAGATCGCTGTATCACAGCTGGAGTGAATCCATTGTAAGATGGTCTCTAGTTTGTTTCTGGTTTTACGAACTATTCCAAATATGAACAATTCAAATAATGCTGATTTAGGCTATTTAAAATATGTAACTACAAGACTAATAACAGGAGTAACTATCTTGAAAATGCTACGGAGTCGATATAACGTGAGGTTTTCTGTTTTTCCCATTCTGCTGAAACTGACTGCTACATAAGTTTAAACGTTAGCATGCCCAAGAGTCTAGTTTACTAACAGTAATCTAGCATTACTACCAAGTAGGGGTGGGGGGGTTGGATACAGCATAATATTGCAATATCTTGTGTGGCAATATTGCATCAATATGCAGATACCAAGTTTAAATTTTTGTTAATTTACAAATTATTAATATTGCAAATGCAAATCAAACTTTAGATAGCCCACTAAAATAATAAAATTGATTGCTTTTTCAGTCCACTTGATACATTTTGCTGCAATAAAAATGACTGAAGTGAAATGAACAGACTGAAAACTCTGGAGACTTCCATAGGCGTCATTTAGGTATGGCGAGCTATGGCAGTTGCCATACCTTGGAATCAGGAGAAAAAAAAAGAGAGAGGTTCTGCAGTCATCTTACTCGAGGCGCACTGGCTGGTTGTTTTCATTGCACTTAAATAGGTCAATAATATGATTATCAGTGAATACGAGTGTTATTGAATCAAATTTTCGCCACTTTGCTCCTCTGCCAGTTATGAGTTACATATCTATGTGTTGTAAAAGCATTTTGCTCTGCTGCTGTAGACAGCCTGTCTAAATGATGTCTTAAAGCCTGTCTGATTGTATGTGGGTTTTTTTCTTCATGTCGGCATGTTAAGCTTGTATTTTCGGTCTCTGGAGACACTCCAATAAATTCACCTATACAGTATTGTACCAAATTGGCCTTTGTTTTACTGTGTTTCATACACCGGACCCCTTGATTATATTCTAGAAATGAGCTTGTAATTAATTTATTTTCTTTATTTTCTGTGACGTTAAACACATGACTAATGATAATTAGACGTCCGCTCGCTGTCACTGCTGTCACCAAGTCGTACATTACATGCAGACATGAGGTAGCCTATTATAAATGTGAGAAACAGCTTCATGTCCTTTGAAACAGTTTTCAATAGCATAGTATGTACTTCTGCCAGATCAAAGACCAAAGTGAAGTTTTATATAAGTTCATATTTTTGAAACTCCATCATCAGTAGCTCTGTGACGTCATGTCATATTGCCATACCTTAGCTTTTGCTGAAACGACGCCCCTGGAGACTTCCACCCCTACTACCAAAAGCAAGGACAATAACCACCACTACATAGCATTTTGTGGGTTTACAGGAACATTACCTTATCTGTAATGCTCCGTATTGGATTTGGGGGAAGTTTATACTCCAGCAACGCCCAGTAAACCCCTTAGCCAAGATAATGTTATGTTTGCCAACTCAATATACGTCCTCACCCTTAAAGCCTTTTCTCTTGTAAAAGTAAATTAACTTTCTATTTGAAATTACGAACAAATCATAAATCTAACCTCTGCGTTGCTTGTCCAACTACTACTAGTGAGAATCCAAACAGACAGCAAAGGCTTTGTCTTGTAGCTTTAGCTCCAGTTTGTTAGCATGATATCATGGATGTAGCAATGAAGTGCATTTTAAGACTCTTCTGGTGTTCTTGTTTTTAAAAAACATGAACCGGAGACATTATCAACCATCTCACAGAGCCAGTGTTAAATAGCTACATAGCTACACCTAATGACATTTCAGCAGGGAATAAAAAAGGAAAGTTGCTGACCAGAAATGAAAAGCCTGACAGTGCAAGTTTTGTCCTCTCTTGCGTCATGTGGAGCTTTAGCCTCAGTCCTTTAGCATCATGTCTGTACGCATGGTGTTATATTTACTAAATATATTTATAGACTATAAGTTATGTCAATTGGCCAGCTATAGCCGAAAAAACTGTCAGCAAAAAAAAACTGAAGGTTGCTGGCTAGAAATGAGAAGCCTGACACATGTGGTAAACACTTTATACTTAAAGGTGTTATTTTGTGGGTAAAAGTGCAAGTTTTCTCCTCACTTCCTGCCAAATGGTGCTGTAAATTACTCACAGCATGGCCACATCCAGCCTCAGTTTTCAGTGTCTCATGTATCCATGTGCGTTTGTGTATACATGTGGGTGGTGTTGGCGAGAGGTTACCATAGATTGTCACGAGGATAACAGAACTAAAAGCACTTTCCTCTGCTGTCATGCATGATAAATGGGTTTCACAACAAGATTGAACATATATTATATCACCTGTAAGGTATACACACTGCTGAGACTATAACTCTACTTTTTCGCCAGAAAAAAACAGAAGTGTGGCATTGTATATTTCCCCCACTCGACACATTTACAAGCCCTCCCTGTTGTATAAACTCAGTGATTGGTATTTCAAAGCACCTTGTCAGGCCGAGTACTGAGCACTGCCAGCTGCCTCAGCTACCTCAGCAAGCAGTGGGAGGCATTTCAGAGAGAGAAAGTAAGACTTAGAGAGTTATTGCCTTTGCAAAGTCGAGTGCCTATTAAAAAACTCTCTCTTGTGACTGTAAATTTATAGTGTTTGTGCTCACTGCTGTTAAAATCAAAACCGTTGCCTGGCCCCGGTTGTTCATTCCACAGGAACCAGTTGGGAAAGATTTCTGCCTTATTACAGGAAAGCCCAGAACGTTGGAAAACAGTGGCCCAACAGGCAAAAACTATAACGTTTTCTTAGATAAAGGGGCTTTTTCTGTATCAGCATGGACAGATGAGATTAATCATCGAGTCAGAATGTCATAACTGAGGCTCTGAGTGGATTTTTGGCCACATATCTTTGGCTTTTTCTTCTTTACGTTGTCTCTCACAGTAAGCCTTGTCACAGTCGGTTACAGTCTATCTGGACACTCACATATATATGTTTGAAGCTTGAGCCAAGGAGAATTATTGTTGTGTAAATCTATCGCCAATTTCAAAGGATCACAGATCAATATAGAGGAAAGACAGGAATGTTTCATCAAAGAGTCCAACAATAATATCTCTCATATGTTACTTATGGAAGCCAATATCTGCCAGGAAGAAAAAAACAGAACAGTTGATGCATGCTAAAAATATAAAATACACATGGTCAGTTGAAAATGATAATAGTAACTCACAATTTTGACTTCTATAGCCAATCAGAGATCTGATTACATCCCCAAATTGCATTGTTTTACTATGTTTAACTATGGCGAAGACGAGTGTCATGTAAATGCCAAAATTCAATGCAAAAGCTTACATCCACGTCTGTGAAAACATGGATGTTTCACACAAATCCCCCCCCCCCAGCAGCACAGAGGACCTATACCATCAGCATGACACCCAAGATTAGTGTCACCAATTCAGTGTCTGACCAAATGTGTCCCCTTCTGTTCCTGAGATATGATGTTAAGTAGTGGCCATAGAAGTGTTTTATAAGTTGATCTTTGACCTTTTGGATATAAAGTGCTATCACTTCATCATTTTATCCTTTTAAACATTTGTGTAAAATATTGTCATAATTAGCATATGAATTCTTAAATTATAGCCGAAAAAACATTTTGTGAGGTCACAGTGACCTTTGACCACCAAAATCTAGTCCAAGTGGACATTTGTGCCAAATTTGAAGAAATTCTTTCAAGGCGTTCTTGAGATATCGTGTTCACGAGACTGGGACGGACTAGCCAATGGACGGACAACCTGAAAACATTATGCCTCCAGCCAGGGGCGGGCTGGCCATAGGGAGGTTCGGGAGTATTCCCGAACAGCCGGTCTGTTCCAGGCCGAACTGGCCGGTGGTCGGAACGTTTTTTTACCCCGTAAAATGCAGCCGTGGTTGACCGCAGCAGCCTGCCCTCGCAGCCGCAGGTGGCAGTGGCACAGAGTGGAATGTCAGACTGGGTCAATCTAATATTTTGCATATTAAGGGGGGATACGAACAGTTAGCAAGCACTGCCTACGTGGCCCCATCATCCCAGACAGGTCAGGCCGAAAAAATATGCAAATGACTCGGGCCAGGTCGGGCCTCGGGCTTCCTTTTTTTCGGGCAGACAATTAGGCTAATGCTGGTGTGTTGGCTGCGTTGGGTCTGGGTTTAAAAACCTGCAGGCCGGGTCGGGTCAGGTTGTAATTTTCAGGCCCATTGACAACTCTAGTTTGTGTTTTTGGATGTGTTCAGGGCACACAGAACATTAAAGGTAGCCTATCAGCAATGTTACACCATACGTGCATAAATCATTAATCTGCTTTATCAATTAAAAATAAAATCCATATTGGCTGACCAGTAAAATGCACAAATTTCTTTATTGTAAAAGAAAACATATTTCAGGAGAGAGTCTGTGTTCAAAGTTAAAAAGATAATATTTGAATATATAGGCTATACATCCTGTTTTCCTGTTCTGTTTCTACAGTAATATATAGCCATTTTTACCAGCTCAAGAAAAATACATTAAAGTGAGCAATTCATTTACAGTGTGTGTGTGTGTGTGTGTGTGTGTGTGTGTGTGTGTGTGTGTGCGTGTGCATGTGTTGCTTTTGTTATGTTGATTTCTATATTGTATTTGTGTTCTAACACTGTGAATTCTTTGCAAAAGTGCTATAACGTTTATCATTGTTGCTGTTATTGTTATTATTAGCTGACAAGGCCAGTGTCAGTCGTGGAGTTGATGCAGAGGGACAGGATAATGCCAGTCATAGGAGTGAGGAGGAGGAAGAGACAGATGAGGAGGGACAGGAGAAGGAGGAGTAGGAGATGGAAGAGGAGGAGGAGGAGGAGAAGAAGGAGGAAGAGGAGGAGGAGGAGGAGAAGGAGAAAAGTGGAGCAGGAAAACAGTGCCAGGTACAGGTGCAGTGTGCAGGACTGGGTTGGCAATAGGTCTTTGCATAGAATTATATTATATTCAATACACTCTACTAACTGACTAATCTGTGTGTGTTGTGTTTAATATCATTCGATTGTTTTTATACTGCAAATAAAGTATTTGTGTTAAAATTACGGTTCCACTTGCGTCTGTCGTGCGATCAGAAAAAAGGCCTCTCCAAATCAAGCTCCCGGGCTGAATTTCAACCCCAGCCCGCCCCTGCTATGGCTGTTGCGGCATGGAGGCATAAGAATGACTGCTCTTCTAGGTTCCTAATCAAATATATACCTAAACTGTTTTTCTTTTTTTTTTTTGTTGTGAATTTGTTTCTCTTTTTAAAAAGAATTTTATAGCTAATTGATGTAGTTGACAGTTTTATGACAGTTATAAACCTATTTATAATTTCACTTATCTATTGAAAGATTAATACATTAATTTATACTTTCTTAACCCTATGGGCCCTAGGCGTTTTTAGGGTATTTTTACTACCTTTACTTTTAAGCTCATATCACAGTCATTATAAAGGCTACATACACATGCTATATCTTGTTTTTTTCAGGTCAATCGGGGCTAACCAGATTTGCCATCATTTCATGTCCTTCTATGTGCCTGTATTTTATATTAATTTTTATATCAATGAAAAAAACAAATCCGTGTGACTAAATTCTTACATTTTTACATGTATCTCACCATAGCAAGTTGGAAGAAGACATATTCTGCCATATATGAAGAGGGGAGACTCTCTGGAATCTGGCAATATAAGAACCATGATGGTGGGACATTCTGTCACTTCACAGCTGTCCAAAACATGTGGTTTGTGCCAGGCGGAAAATGATTGCCAGTATTTTTTCATTTTTGCAAGAAATTCCATTGACTCATTCACAAGTCAAAAATGTGTTTTATCTGAAAGAAACATACAATATTTATATCTAAGATCATAGAAAAATAGTCAACCAAGCGCAATGATGTCCTCCAAGATAATATTTGCCACTTTGTTTGCAGTAAACAAAGTTTGTTGTTGTTTTTCAGTTTCAGTTATATATTGGGGGGGCATTTTGGGCATTGGTGGGGGGGCACATGTCCCCCTCAATATATATAATGACTACAGCCCTGTCATGCATGCATAATTAGGCTACAGTTGTCTGGGTGCGCAGGTGAAGTGGCTGGTCTTGTCATACAAAGTTTGATGGAGTGTCAACTGGACAATATGGAGATATTTGCATCTTGAAAGCCGGACTACAAATGTGGATAGACAGGGAGAAACACACGCAAGCCTAAGACGTGGTAAGATACGATATTCCTCACTATATGAAGTGACTGATAACAAGATCTGTATAATGGATTTTGAAGAAATTTGTCAGATTTTTATTTTGTAGACAATAAATCTGGATTTATAGCATGATGGGATGACAGCACAATGATGTGTGTGGCATCAAAGCTCTGCTCCTGCGCTTTCATGTGATATGCGTGGGATTTCTGTGCGAGCCTGCATTCGCGAGTAATCCATCCAACAGTAATGTGTGTGCAAAGCTGTATGAAAGCTCTGTTATTCATCATTTTAGTGGAACTTTATCATTTTTTTTTGTTATGAAAACATTGGACTACGTGTCCACTGTCCAGCCATACTACTGCGTGGCTTCTCGCTATGACGCACGGTCGCGGAGAAAATAAATAGAGAAGAACAGGTGTGAATTTGGACTCACAATGCGTCGTTCGGGCCCATAGGGTTAAAATAATCCTTCATTTCCTTGCTCATTTAAACATGTTTTCATGAAACAGATGTATAACCATACTGATGAATCGATTTTTTATTTATTTATTTTTTTTTACTGATTAGATATCAATTAAAAAATACTATATAAACATTTGCTTGACACCCATGGTCTTCCGTACATGTGATTATTTTTATTTAGTCAAAAAATAAAAATTTCCCCTGTTCCATCTTTCTCTTCAAATTATTTTTTTCTATTTCTTATTTATATTGCAACAGCATCTGCCAAGAAATACAGTTAGTTAATGATCCCAAACCTGTGCCTGCCCCTACCTGCTTTGAGGCTGCTGTGTTTCACTAAAGACAAACTTCTACCTTTTATTAATTTTTCATCTTTCTTTTCTATTATTTTTTTGTCATGTAGTAAATCAGAAGAAGAGGTGATCAGCCTTGAACAACATGTAAATGGCTACAATCATCAAATGAAGTTTTTAAATTAGGCTGCCACCCAGAGCTCACACAGAGGAATATTATTTTGACACTTCGTCACCCTCTGGGGGTGAAAACGGACCCTTTTTGATGTGTGATCCGCCAAGGCTCGCATCGGCTGGCAGATTTTATCAGCAAACAAGACAGGCAAGCAGAGAGAGCACAGACTAAATAAAAGGGGGGTGAATGATAAAAATGTCAAGGATTATCTTCACTTTGCGGAGCCCTATGATGTCGTATCAAAATGGATTTGGTGGAAATGATTTGGCAGGAAGAGAAGCCATGATTGGAGGAGGGGGGAGGCAAGATACAACAAGAGAGGGTTATGTTATTTGTGTGTGTGTGTGTGTGTGTGTGTGTGTGTGTGTGCGTGTGCGCGCGAGCACATGAGCGTGTGTGTTTCCCATTTGACTATTCAAATTGTTCCTGTTCTCATTTTTTTTCTGGCCTGACAATAATCTTATTATTGAAATTGAAACATTAAGCGTTCAACATTAGGGAGAAAAACATGATGCCACTTGGACTTTTGTTCCATGTGCATAATTGAGGAAAAAGAGACTATTGTAAGCGAGTAGGAAACTTACTGTTGACCCCACAAGCTGGAACTACCACAAGGTATTAGGGAGCTGTGACTGTTCCCAGCACTGGTGCTTTTAACTGGAATCGAAGGTTTTATCATTCCCAGTTGGCTACCAGCTCCAGGAAATGACTCGCAGTTGGGTAAGGACAACAGTAATCCTCAAAACACCTCGGTTGATGAATTCTGGGGTGTATTGGGGGCTCGCTTCTGCCAGTAAAGGGAAAAAATAGATGAAAAGTTAAACATGAAAAAATACCCACAAACAGTGGATATTTTTGACTTACTAAGTTAAAGAGATGAGAAACTCTAATAACATTATGAGACACCAACTTAAAATTATGATACCAAGTCAAAATCTGGACCTACTAAGTTATAATTAGAGGATAATAAGTCAAGATAATCATTTACTAAGTCACAGTTATGGAATTATTAAATCACAATTATGAGCTACTATGTTTAATGTTTGACTTATTAAGTTACAGTTGGATATCTCAAAATACTGACACACCTTTCTGAGCTACCAAGTCAAACTTATGACTTACTAAGTCTCAATAATTGTGAGACACTAAGTCGCAATCCTGAAATAGTAAGTAAAAATACTGACTTGCAAAATTGAGATTATGATTTAGCAAGTCAAAATGTTACTTTTTTATAATTAGGAGACTAGACAAAATATTGATTTACCAAGTCAAAACTAAGGGATACTAAGTCAAAATCTTGACTTGAAGTCAGGATTATGAGATACAAAATCAAAACTATGATATACTAAACTGAAATTGTATGTACTCGGGTAAAATTATGAGATACTTTTGTTTCAATCTGGATTTGTATCTCATAATTATGACTTACTATCTCAACATTTTGACCATTGTAGAATTTTCAACGTAGTATCTTATAATTCTGACAATTTTGACTTGGTACATCAAAAGCTTGGCTTCATAACTATTTATCATTATTAGCATAATTTTTCATATTTCTTTTGTTTTTCTGGTGGAAAAGGGCTCTTAGATATAACTTACAAATAAAACAACACATTCTCATTCCCAACTTGTGACATACGGGCACTTGGTCAGTGTACTGTTATGTCAAAATATAACACGCTAGGTATCACTCCTGCATCAGGTTTTGAAGTTCAGTTATGGTGTGTCAATTTATGATCATTACATAAATGGACAAACTTCCTTTTTCACAGGAAATGTACAGATTCTGCTTGTTAATTGCGAACTGTCTTATTCAAAATAAACTTAGAACATTCGTATTAAAAAAAAAAGTCTTTGTTTTTAGGTTTACTTCCTTAGATTTGGGCAAAAAGAAAAAAACGTGTTTAGGTTTAGAAAACAAGACATCATGGTTAGGCAAAAATAAAAGTATGCTAATTGATAACATCATGAAACATTACAAGACATACATTACATATGTGACATGACATTTGTCACTAGTACGATATGCCAAACAACTAGCACACTCAACTTTCTTGTTATTTATAATATGGTATTTGCCTGAAGTGTCAACATAAAACCCCGTCTAGATTGTCTCATATCACTGCTGAAGTGTGCCTGTGCATCTGCCGATGGGCCACTGACCAAGCAGCTGTATTTGACAAGTTAAGAGTGAGACCAGGTTGAAAAAGGGGTTCATTTTCTTTATTTTTTAATTAATTCAGTAATTTAAATAAGAAACAACAATAAATTACTGTTGTGATGGGATTTTTTTTGTTTGTCTGTGAGTCAGTGTACAGTGGTGAAATGCTAATAGTAAAGAGTGTGAAACATTGAAGGGATTGTGTGATTATTGTTTTCTATATGTGTGTGTTGCCTAAGGACTGTCATTTTGCTGTCACCCTGCCACTTAACAGTGAACGCTACTTCCCCTCCCCCACTTCTTTCTGTCCATCATGTTGTCACAAAGTCTGACAGGGAGGATTAGAGCTGAAGACGTGTGCACATAAATGTATATGTGTGTATGTGTGTGTGACTTTGTAGTGTTCACCCATGACCCACATTTTTTTCAGCACAGGGCCTGAGGCGAATGGGAGGGTTTCAGGTAATGTGTGCCAGTGTGTGTGTCAGTGTGTCACTCCAACCTTATCATCTATGCTCGACTGAATCCAGACTGCCTGTGGATTATCGCTGTCATCACCTGAGAGGAATGCAACTCATTCTGTCATGTTCGCCGTTTTGATCTTTGAAGTGCGACAGCAACACAAACACACAGAGTAACATCAGCAGAGCCGGACTGGTGGTTAAAGACTCCATTTTGAATATTTTTGAAGGAAAGAGGAAGTTGTGATCAGAAATGGAATTTTTTTTTTTTTTTTTTTTTTTTTTTTTTTTACATTTTTTCTTCCTTGTTCGTGAGCTACGGGTATAAGTCATGCATTAAAAAACATTTCTCAAAGTCTCCCTCCAAAAAAAGTGTGTTTTTCTTATGTTTATGTCCCCTAAATGTCTGACTTTGACTACTAGCTAGAGGTGTTTTCACATGCCTCTACCGAAGGGGGCGACATCTGTGTAAACTAAAATCTGAGATTAGCTAGATCAGATCTATCACTAATACAAAAGCCAGTTGCTGTCTTATATGGAAAACAGACCAGAGAACAGAGTTTGACACAACTCCGAAGAAAAAACTGAAACTCCAGCGAAAAGCAGGATGTCAGTGTAAAGAGGAGCATTAGCATTGTGAACATTTTGACAGCAAATGTGTGTGGTTTTTGGAGGTTAACCGGACCAATGTGAGCACACTGCAACGTAGCAGATATCACTAGCCATGTTTCCATCAGCCTGCTTAGATGTGCATCTAGAAGTATTGCATCGGAAAATTATGATGAAAACGCCAAAATTCTAATTAAAATTCCCTGATTTGCACAAACTAAAATACGCTCGCTTTAGCCGGGTTTTGGTTGATTCAAAAAAATGTTGATTCGCAAAACGGGGGATGGAAACAGTTATGTTCGAATTAAGTCTGACATAGCACACCTCTCTCCATGGTGATATCCACACTCCTGGTCAGGAAGGCGGTAATGCATTTACAAGCTGGTTGCCAACCGCCAGAAAACGTAGAAGAAGAAGAATGCGAGACTTGTTTTGTTTCCGGTTCTGCGGAAAACTCGCGCGAGTTCGTAGTTTTCACCAAAGTCCATACATTTAATGGAAACACACAGGATTCATATTTCTTTTAATGCGCATTTCCCAATGATTTGAATTACTTTTGGATGGAAACATAGCTACTGTATGTGTCATAACCACTAACGCTATTTCAGCTACTGCAGACTAGCCTACAAGCTAACAAACAACATAAGCAAAAGATTCTAACTACACTTACCATTCTGATACTCCTGCTAGTTACCAATGTTGGTGCATGACAGACTCCTCATCTCAAGAAGATAAAAAAAGAAGCTATCCTTCAGTAACCCCCGGAGGGAAATTCAATTCTTTCACTCTGTTGTCACATACACACAGGCCTGAAATACCCACACATGCACAAACAGGACCTATACATGCATTACATGGAGGGATGTCAGGGCAAGGGGGTTGCCCAGAAGCAGGCACCCGAGCAGGAAGTGAACTGGCACCTCTCTGGCTGCCAGTCGACACTCCATGTTTGGTGTGGATGGGGGCTTGAGTGGGCAACCCTCTGGTTTGGAACCCAAGTCCCTATGGGATGAGCTACTGCCCACCTCTGAGTCTGAGGCTGACTCTGAGTCAGACTCTGAGTCGGAGGCTCAAACATGTATGGCTGAATCTGTTTCCTCTAATGCTAACTTGACAGGTACTGTTCTTTCACTGGTCACTGGTCTAATCTGGTGGCGTCATGACAGTGCTGAAGAAAGTGTAAGGTGAAACCAGGGTTCCCACACATTTTTATGGAGAAATTTTCAAAACTTTTAATAAAATTTCCATGACCATTCACAACATATAACATGCACAGAACTATAATGTATTTACTCCAGATGTTACTGATACTATTAGCCTATAGGTGGTCTGCAGACACAGAGCTGTCCCGCTGTTAAATTTGTTGGAAGAAAAAAGAATGCTCCATACCTTTGAATTACCACACTCTACTTTTAGAGCAGTTAACATGAAACCAAAGCACAAAGTGGCATGCCAAGAGACAGTTGAACACCCAAGGCTGCCTATGTCAATTGCTCCATCTCAAAAATTCAGTACAATTTGAAAGTGGCAGTGGGACATAGGTATGGAAACATGATAAATATTACTGTCACAATATTATTTTCTTGCCCCACTTGCCCACTGTTATTCAAATATATCAGAATCAAACTCTATTCAAACATAATTCCAGCCAGTTGGCATACAGTACAGGCCAAAAGTTTGGACACACCTTCTCATTCAATGCGTTTTCTTTATTTTCATGACTATTTACATTGTAGATTCTCACTGAAGGCATCAAAACTATGAATGAACACATGTGGAGTTATGTACTTAACAAAAAAAGGTGAAATAACTGAAAACATGTTTTATATTCTAGTTTCTTCAAAATAGCCACCCTTTGCTCTGATTACTGCTTTGCACACTCTTGGCATTCTCTCCATGAGCTTCAAGAGGTAGTCACCTGAAATGGTTTCCACTTCACAAGTGTGCCTTATCAGGGTTAATTAGTGGAATTTCTTGCTTTATCAATGGGGTTGGGACCCCATTGATAAAGTTGTGTTGTGCAGAAGTCAGGTTAATACACAGCCGACAGCCCTATTGGACAACTGTTAAAATTCATATTATGGCAAGAACCAATCAGCTAACTAAAGAAAAACCAGTGGCCATCATTATTTTAAGAAATGAAGGTCAGTCAGTCCGGAAAATTGCAAAAACTTTAAATGTGTCCCCAAGTTGAGTCGCAAAAACCATCAAGCGCTACAACGAAACTGGCACACATGAGGACCGACCCAGGAAAGGAAGACCAAGAGTCACCTCTGCTTCTGAGGATAAGTTCATCCGAGTCACCAGCCTCAGAAATGGCAAGTTAACAGCAGCTCAGATCAGAGACCAGATGAATGCCACACAGAGTTCTAGCAGCAGACCCATCTCCAGAACAACTGTTAAGAGGAGACTGCGCCAATCAGGCCTTCATGGTCAAATAGCTGCTAGGAAACCACTGCTAAGGAGAGGCAACAAGCAGAAGAGATTTGTTTGGGCCAAGAAACACAAGGAATGGACATTAGACCAGTGGAAATCTGTGCTTTGGTCTGATGAGTCCAAATTTGAGATCTTTGGTTCCAACCGCCGTGTCTTTGTGAGACGCAGAAAAGGTGAACGGATGGATTCCACATGCCTGTTCCCACTGTGAAGCATGGAGGAGGAGGTGTGATGGTGTGGGGGTGTTTTGCTGGTGACACTGTTGGGGATTTATTCAAAATTGAAGGCACACTGAACCAGCATGGCTACCACAGCATCCTGCAGCGACATGCCATCCCATCCGGTTTGCGTTTAGTTGGACGATCATTTATTTTTCAACAGGACAATGACCCCAAACACACCTCCAGGCTGTGTAAGGGCTATTTGACCAAGAAGGAGAGTGATGGAGTGCTGCGGCAGATGACCTGGCCTCCACAGTCACCGGACCTGAACCCAATCCAGATGGTTTGGGGTGAGCTGGACCGCAGAGTGAAGGCAAAGGGGCCAACAAGTGCTAAACACCTCTGGGAACTCCTTCAAGACTGTTGGAAAACCATTTCAGGTGACTACCTCTTGAAGCTCATGGAGAGAATGCCAAGAGTTTGCAAAGCAGTAATCAGAGCAAAGGGTGGCTATTTTGAAGAAACTAGAATATAAAACATGTTTTCAGTTATTTCACCTTTTTTTGTTAAGTACATAACTCCACATGTGTTCATTCATAGTTTTGATGCCTTCAGTGAGAATCTACAATGTAAATAGTCATGAAAATAAAGAAAACGCATTGAATGAGAAGGTGTGTCCAAACTTTTGGCCTGTACTGTACATGGAAGAGACGGAACACGGGGAAAATTTACAGAAATGAGCGTGATGGTAGATAAAATGTTGTCACACATTGCCACCTATCAGAGCTACGTTACATCATGAGCTACAGAAAATAAATTCACCATTATGTCACATTACATGTATGGTTATCCACATTAGATTACTGTAACAGTTCCATGACACACAACACAAATTCCATGACTTTTCCAAAACTTTTAAGGATTTTATTAATTCCATGACTTTTGCAGGCCTGGAAAAACAGATTGTGGAATTCCATGGCTCTTCCAGGTTTTCTGTGACCGTGGAAACCTCGGCAAGCAGTGGTGGTGGGCAGAGTGGATCCAGAATATTTCAGTGAGAAAGAAAGAGTAGATCAACTTCCAGCCCCTTTTCAGATTTGTGTGTGTGTGTGTGTGTGTGTGTGTGTTTATGTGGGAAAACCATGTAAAACAAAATATTATATTAAGAAGCAGGAAAATTTTCTAAACACATAAAGAAACACTTCATCTTTCAGTTTATCACAAACCATCAAAATTAATTCATGTGGAGATACATGGTTTTCACTGGACAGGAAGGGTAGTAAAATTGTAAACTGAAAAGCAAATAAAGCTGGCAGACAAATGTAGTGGAGTAAAAAGTGCAATATTTACCTTTGAAACTTTGTGGAGGAGAGGCAGAATAAAATGGAAATATATCAAGTACAAGTACCTCACATTTGTACTCAAGTACAATACTTAAGTAAATGCACTTCCATCACTGTCCTCTTCCTCTTGCTCAACCACTCATCCCAAGGCAAAACAAATACAAGCCCTGACAAAAGAGGAAGACACAAGGGAAGAGGAGGAGGTTAAGAAAGGAAAATAAACCTGAGAGTAGAAACCTGCTGACACACAGACAGTGGAGGTATTGCTTAAAACTGGAAAGCACATTTTTGAATAACACCTTTGATGTGGAGAGAGAAAGAAGAGTGGAAGTCAAGTCACACCTTTCACTCACAGGGGTGAAATTAGGCACACAGACTTTCATGCTGTTTACACTCATCGGAGAGAGACATCTGGGAAAGATGTCTCTCCACTCTCTTTGGTCTTTTTTTGACAAGAAAACATTGTATGTCTCGCTGGAGATCATCAGTAGGGCTGACAGCAAATATTTACTCCAAAATCTCTCAAGTCTTTCAGCTGTGTTGCTTGCAAAGAGGCAACATTAAGGAAGAGGTGATGACAGAGAGGACTTTGTTTGTTAAATAGTTTAGATAGCAGAGGAGGATGAAAATGGTTGGAGGGATGAGGAAGCATGCACGATACAGTACAAATCGTAAATGTAAATTATCATATTTAAACAGAATTTCTTTGGCCACAACACTGACATATCATCACCTTTTAAGCTGACACCTCAAATGTGTTGTGTATTTACAGCTGTGGAAGAAAAACCCAGATCTTTACTTTAGCAGAAAAACCAATACTACAGTATAGAAATCATTTACAACTTGAGTCCTTCATTAAAACTCTTGTAAAAGTAAAAAAGTATTAGCATCAAAATATACATATAAATATCTACCTATGAATATGACACATTTCACAATGATATATAAAATTATAATTATAGACGCATCAATGTATTCATCACTTTAATGGTGGAGCAGGTAAAGGTGGAGCTAATTTTGATTAGTTTATATACTGCTGGGTAGCTTAATGTATAATAATCAAGTGTTAATTTGCTGGGCTGAAAAAAAGAAGCCAATGTGCACCTGCAGTTCCACTGATGGCAACTTGAGGCTGGCTCCAGGGGAGAATCAATCCCCAAAGACCCACATGTTTAAATGCCCAACTTTACAGCAGAACCTGGTACGAAAAACAGTGTGTCTCTATAGCTAATTTCCACAGTCATGACAACTGTACAGGGGGTGAATTTTTATATATATTTTTTAAAAAAAATTATCACCCCTATTAATGTTATACATGCTTCAAAATAAGCATTATTAAGGGCAGGGGCGCTTTGCATGACAGGTTTTGCTATTTTGGTGTGTTTTCAGATCATGAAAGTTAATTGTAACATTTTGATCGCCTCAAAAAGTCTTGTTCAACATTTGGTTGTATTAAAAGACCATCTAAGGAGTCGGATATTCAGTTTTCCGGTAAGGACATTTTATTTTATTGGTTTTAAGCCTAGCAAAAAATTTCCATCAGCAGTAGCATTATCACAGTTAACCAAAGGCTGTGAATGCCCCGTGCTAACAAAGCTAGCAGCTGTCGTTAGAATAGAATAGTTCCACCCTCTTGTCCCAGTATGATCACTTCAGGCCCCAAAAAAGCCAAGATGGTGACAGTCAAAATTCCAAACACAAGGCTGTAAAATGGGAATCCCCAAACCAACAGGTGACATCGCAATGGCTATGTCTATTATTTTATGCAGTCTATGACTACAATACAGCATAATATATTAGTTGATAATATTTTGTATTCATAATGTGAAGCGCAAAAGAGCTGAAATTGTAAAAAATAAATGTAGTGAAGTAAAAAGCACAATATTTTGTTCTGAAATGCTGCACGGAGTAGCACAGAAATAAAATACTTTGGTAAAGTATACATATCTCAAAATTGTATTTTAGTACAGTACTTGACTTAACGTAGTTACATTCCACCACTGGTCATTTACATATGCAGCATTATCGAGTTGGGTTTGTGTCCATCTGATAAATGTAAGTCCAATATTCACTCTCTTTTGACTCTGTTTTTGTCTCCACCAACTCCTGAGGGAATATCTGTCTCCTCAGCTGCTACATACTCCACCATGTTCACCTGCTTGTCACTAACTGTGTCTGTCTGCTGTTTGCTGCTGGAACAGGTAGTGTACAGTGGGATTTCAGAGCCAAAAACCACACCATGAGAGCCCAGTAAAGTTGTGGGCTGGACAGCTAAACAATTACCTTCTTAATTCCTTAGCTCTCTACTTTGACTCTTCCCCACTTCATGCTGCCCTGCTGTCCAGGCAGCACTTCAATAAACAAAGCCCAGGCAGCAAAATGCTTTTGAATAGGTGCATCCTGCTGGCAGGATCTGAGCAGGCTGTTTATGGAGGAGCTTGTCAGCTGTTACCACTGGGTTGTTGCAGCATGTGGAAACAGTGGGGAGAATCGGCCTTTGATGCCTCCCCCCGCTCGGTCCTCCCTCTCTGCTCTTCTGTTCTTCTGTTTTCTCTTTGATGTAGTTCTGTGAAGTGTTCTTCAGCGACAGGAGGCCGACATATCAACGCCCACACAGGAGAGACGAACACACACAGTCCTGAACTTGCCACACACATTTCACTGCACACCTGCTTAACAGTGGTGGAAGATACATTCATTAAAAAACAGTTTTGTGGTATTTTTATTTTACTTGAGTATTTCCATTTTAATCTGTTTTATACTTCTACTCCACTACATTTATCTGACAGCTAGAGTTTCTTTACTAATAAAGTTTTTAAAAACAAAACGTGATCAATTTATAAATTACCTAGACTGTCCTAACAGTATATCAAGTAGTTTAAATGTGCTCCACCTCCACCAGCTGTAACAATCAAATGATGCTTATGTTTTAAAGTATCAATAATAATATTCTCATGATATGATATAACTCTCTGACTGGAATCATTCTGCAGAGGGATGTCAACAGTTAACCATTAATAGCCGGTTAACAGCTGAGAATAGTTTTGTCTGGTTACGTCATGTCAGTTAGGATAGCGTTTTCTAGGATAGCAAAAGCATTTCACAGTTGCTGTGGAAACATTGTGCCCACTCTTTGGTTGCGCCCCCCCACACACACACACACACACACACACACACACTCACACACAAACCCTCTTAAGCACTGTTATCACCATTAGCTCTGTTAGCACCAGTGTTAGCATGACTAGTGGTGCAAACATAAGTTGGTTGACAATGCTAAAGGGGTTTGCTGCTCAAAATCAAGCCACTAACTCACCACCATGTTAACATAGGCAAACGTTAGCTAAACAGTGGAGACTGGAAGCAGGGCAGTGGAAACTATCTTTTCCCATGTTAAGCCAACAGAAAAGAAAATGAAAGGTAAGATCACAAACATTTAAATTTCACCATCTCCTAATGTAAAGCGTTTTGAAGTGTGGAGCTAAAGCTCACTGAGTCAATGGAGCGGCACACTAAAAGAAAAGGCCTCTCATATTTCATGTCATTTTTTGTTGTTTTCTTCAAAATTAACTAGTTTGTAACTGGCTGTTAATTATTGGGCATTGAGGTATCGAAGACAAAATTACCCAAACTCTGACATCCCTAATTCTGCCTAAGAAGTACTTTTACTTTAATACTTAAGTACATTCTGCTACTAAGACTTTTGTACTTTTACTTAAACGTGCAAATATCTACGCTTTGGGTATGTGGTTCGGGCTGCCTACCAATCTAAGGTCATAGGTATCTGAAGATCTGGGAATGAGACTCAACAATTCACAGTCTTTCTCCAGAACTGCATACGAAACCTTTAAGTAACATTTTGAATGCAGGACTTTTACTGGTAGCAAGTGATTAAGTTATCATAGCAGCAATTGTATTACTCTGAGTAAAACAAAGCTAAGCTCACCATTCAGAGCAAGTCTTATCATAGACGACAAAATGGTAACAGATCTCAGTCTTGTAAGCATATCATTATCAAACAGAAACACAGCTAACCTGTAATACCAGTAAGTGGAGATTTTTTTTTTCATATCTACATATCTAGCTACGGTGTGTGTCCAAGATAAAATCCATGTGATGAATGATGCACGACAGGCTGAGCTGCGGCAGCCATTAGACAAAGTGCAGTGCAGAACAATAATTGTCCTCAGTGAGAAAAAGCTGATGACATTAAGTGCCAAAGACAAGAATTTGATTGCTGTCTGAGCTGACTGAATTCTCCTCGTGAACCTTTCATTATCCGGTCATGAGATATGGAAATTATGGCTATTTTCAAGTGAAAGAAAATTGTCGAGATGGAAAATTATGTCATAAAAATGCAGTAAAGGTACATTATAAACAGTTAATTTGTGGAGTACCCTCATTTGGGTGGTACAAGAGGGTCAATACTGTTCTGTCAACATCACTATTGGTTCAGTTTGACATATTAAATCTGATGCCAACAGCTCAGGTCAAACACAGAGCAGCTCCACATCCTGCCACATGTTCTCAGTTTTTGTAGAAGTCCATAACCTCAACTCCCCTCATAAAACATTTAACAGAGCTTTGAAAGGAGAAACACTGAGAGTGTTTATAAATTCATCTCCTCGTAAAGTTGTGAAATGATGGCCTTCAGGGGAAAAAATACACTGATATGACTTTTCAGATGCACTCTGCATTTTAAGTGGGATGCTAAAATGCTTTTTATGTGCAGTTTAGGCCGTAAAGGAGTAATTTGACATTTTGGGAAATACCCCTTGATGCCACCATTATATCCAGTGGTGTAAAGTAACTAAGCAGATTTACTCAAGTACTGCACTTAACAGTCTCTGAACTCATCGGCTATCATTTGATTATAAAGCCTTTTGGAGAAACAGCCAATATTTTGGGGGATCTGAAGTAGCCAGCAGATATCCAGGCGACCCAGAGACTCCCTCTGCTGTGCGCCACTTGTTTACAGTTCGATTAGCAACTTGAGGCAGGTCCAGGGCAGGCAACATTTCAGCAAATTCCTATAAACAGATATCTGCATATAACAAGCTATTTTATTGCTAAATCTGCATCAGACTAAACTTACACTGCTGTACACTGCTGGACCTACCACATGTGACACCTGAAAATGAAGCTATAGTTAGCTTAGCTTAGCATAAAGACTTGAAACGGGAGAAACTAGCCTGGTTCTGTCAAATCTATCTGTATAATTTTGAAATATAAAAACAAAAAAGGTCATGTGTTGGACTATTTCTTGCGTCTTAGTTTTTGTATGATTTAAATAAACATAACCTCTCCTCTCTTAGAGATGCTGGTAACAGATTTTGTTTTCAGGCACAGCAACACTAGCTGTTTTCAGTCTTTGTGCTAGGCTAAGCTAACCAGCTACTGGCTGTAACTCCAGATTGACTTAACAGACATGAGAGTGGTATACATCTTCTTATCTGACTCTCTGCAAGGATAAAAGTTATTTTCCACAGTGTTGAATCATCAATTCCTTTAATTGAAATCAAATCTAAAACAGACTTCAGCTGCTTACTTGGTAACACACTGGATGCAGTAATAGCACCCAGGGAACATGACCATGTGTTCTGATTCATAACTGTTTGTGCAATCATTAATCACACTCATCTGGATTTACATGCTAACTTAATTTTACTGAGTAAATAAAAGTTTCTCAGATAAATTCTGCCTTCTTACCACATGACAGATTAGGATCTCAGATGAGGATCTGATTTTTTTTGGCTTCATTACTGATTAAACACTTACATGTACAGTGTATATGTTTCAGAAATACAGGGTAATGAACTTCAGGTAATCACATGCATGTTTGGCACTTTGGGGATGAACTTTTCACCCAGAGAAGCAGTGCAGTGAAGCTCAGCTGCACCCTGAGCAGCTGTCCCATCTGGCAGATGGAAACACAAAGCCAGCTCATGGTTTGCATCAGGGGAACTGCTTGTCTGAAACAACTTAAATCTGAACACATCTGACTCATGATCTTCCAAGGACATAAATCGAAACCAGTGAGAAGTTTGGGAGTTAAGAAATGATCATTGTCATGAATGTTTTTCTCCACAGGAAATGTTGAGGATGATTAGACTTCAAATATCAGCTGAAAATGGCCAAAATAATCACTTTAACAAGCATATAAGTGAGAAATATTTGGCTTCAGAACTCACTGCATCAACCTGAGCAGATAGTTATGAGCAGTGGTAAAAGTAACTAAGTACATTTACTCAAATACCTTACTTAAATGCAAATATAAGGTACTTTACTTAAGTATTTCCATTTTCTGCGACTTTATACTTCTACCTCAGGACTTCTTGTACTTTTTACTCAACTCCATTCATTTAATCACTTTAGTTACTTTGCATATTCAGAGTAATAATACAAAATATTCTTAAAAAATAAACTATGATGTATTATTGTGGATTAAAGAAGTATTTCACTGGTGGAAAGATGGTCTTGTCATAAAGTTGGGCTGTCATACAAAGACATAAATACGTTTGAAACTGGTACTACAAAATTAATGAAAACAGAGAATTAGGGCTGTGGCATTCACTTTTGCTCAAGAGGTAGAAAAACTACAACTTCCAGTCTGCGCCACACCACCAATAACCACTCGCACTGGTGAGTGACATGATGTGAGCTTTGCCATTTTGACACAAACAATATGGCGGAGGGCTGATAATAATCTAGAACTGTATACTAAAATATGTGTCTGAAAACATTTTAGGTGAGAAATAGTCGGTGCACTAATCTTGGATCATATCTGATCAACACTGCTTTGTTTACCGTTTGATCTTAGTATGATGGGTGTGTTGTCTACCACAAGTGTCAGCCTCTAGTGTGACATATAACATATGCACCAGCAGCACTTCATAAATAATAACAATGGCATAAAATGGCAATAACAATCATTTACCAGCTCTAGCAAATGGCGGCTGATCTTGTCCTCTGCTCAGGGGGTAAGGAGCTCCTGGTCCTCATTGTTTTCCGAATCTGAAGACATTTTCGGTTCTTCTTCTTTGAGTTAGCCGCTAACTGCTGCTGCTTTAGTGAGTGGCATACATGTCAAAATTTCACACCTATCCTGACGGCTGTCCCTTTTACATAGATGTTGTTTGCACACTGTTACCACCTTCGCCTCTGGTTTAGGTGAGATGACTCTGTCCCCCCATTCCACAACTGTACCTTTACAGATTGGCAAAGCAAAATAATGGTGCAATATTCCCACCTTGAACATGCAGTGTAAAAGGGGCTAGAGAGACTATACTCTTTGTGTCCTTTTACTTGTTACTTATACTGCGGCATATCTACTTTTACTTTAAAACCAAGTAAAGCAGAAATAAATATGTGTAATGAGTTTATCACACCACAGACAAATGTGTAAATAGCGTGAAACTATGAGCAGTATTTTCTGCTCTGAGACACTGGGGGCGTGACCACTCAAGAAGCTGAAACGAAAATGGAGCTGCTGCCAGGCCGCTCCAAAGCCACAGACTCTCATTAGAAGCTAAAGAACTGGTCGCTGCACAGCAACAGCCTCTTAGCAACTAATCCAGTAGCACACACAGTGTATGGTCGCACAGCACACATCCTCAGAACCGGGAGACAAGAGCTGCTGCACAGAAATAGCCTCTTGTTCATCAGCTAACAGCAGCTAATGTTAGCACACAGCTCACACCCACAGCAGTAAGCAGTTACTGCTGGCGGGCTGTGTAGCCGATTTATGCTAACAGACTGAAAGGTACGTTAGTGATGGCTTCTTTGCTCGTGTTCATATGCTTGTGGCATTTAACAGAGATGTTCATTTATTTATTTATTAGCCACTAGCTCAGAGAGCTTGTGGTACAACGCAAACTTACTGGGCACACACAGGGACTGATTGAAACAATGCTGATGCTATGCGCTGCACTCTACTTTAACATTTGTAGTAATGTAGTATTTATTTAGTATTTAGTAAGAGCAGGGTTATGATAAGGGATGCTCCATTGCATCATCAAGCAGGCTTTTAGTCCTGCCCAAAAAAATCCTGGACACAGAAACGATAAACAGTTAACACTCTAACTCCACAATTCAGTACTATACAGTTTGCAGTCTTACTTTCAACGAGTATTTTCTAACATGTATAATGTGTTTGGAAAAATCAGAGTACTTCCTACATCACTATACCTACATAGAGTCTTGAGGTTTCCATTTTCTGCTACTTTAAACTTACACTCCACTACATGTCAAAGGAAAATATTGCACTTTTTACACCACATTTATTTGATTCATTTAGTTACTTTGCAGATTCAGATTAATAATATAAAATATAATCAAGTTTAAAAGCTAACCAGCAGCATATTTAGTTGTTAAAAATAGCTTCACCTGTACCAGCTGCAACATTAAAGTGATGAACACATTAATGCATCACTAATCATAATCCAATAATATCTTATATTAACCTGAAACTGGCCACTCTACATAATGTGTAGTTTTGGCTCTGAAGTGTATTTTGATGCTTATACTTTTGCACTGTTAACTAAAATTATAAATGCATGACTATGACTCGTGACACAGTATTTCTACACTGTAGGATAACTACTTTGAGTACTTCTTCCACTGCTGCTGCAAAGGAAGATGAGATGAAGGCAGAGACCTGACTAAATCATTAGGACAGCACTGTACCGGGCAAACCCTTGAAGCATTGTGTGATGAGAGCAGAGCTCAACACCTGACAGAGAGAGAGACAGATGATTTACTACAGATTAAAGAACAACAGACACATTGTTCTCTCATCTTTCTCTCACCCCATTTATCCCCCTCAGCGAATCATTGATGCCATTCATGCCCCTGAAATGCTACGCCGTTGTGATTTTCTTCTCCTTCTTCTTCTTTTGTTTCTACTGCTCTCTTTTTTTTCTCTCCCCTCTCAACCCCAAGCGTTCCTGGGGCACTGGAGGTTCTCCTCTTTAAGTTTTTCTTTCCGCTCAGATTAAGTGTGACAGATTGGCAAAAGGAGCACATGACAGGAGTTCAGATGGCAGACAAGAATAAGATCAGACATGTGATGCGATATTAAGAGGTCACAAGAGCTGACGCACACACATAAAAACACACAGACAAACCAAAGGCCTCTCTTTACACACTTACACACTTACACACACACATACACACACTGATTTTAACCATATGATCCATAGCCAAATTATCAGTGGTGGAATGTAACTAAGTACATTTACTCTATGTACTTGAGTATTTGCTTTAAACTACTACTCCGCTACATCTCAGACAAATATTGTACTTTTTACTTCACCACATTTGAGATCTTATCTCTCGTTTATCACAACAAAAAAGGGAGCAAGAAAGTGCAGCGACCGTCAGCGGCCAGGGGCTCAAATTTAAAGTGAAGGTTTGACATTTGCTATAACAGCCATAATTTGATTAGACTTGGGTGACATTCTCTCACACAACTCAGAAGGGTGGACGGCATCTGCTACTGCCAAACGCATTAACTTCTGTGAACTCGGAGACAGGAAGAGTGAAGTATTGTTTGAATCTACTCTCTTTCCATTTGGTCAAACAACAGGCATTTTAATGCTTTCAAGACACTCATGACAGCTCCGCAAGAAGATTTATAATGCTTTAAGAATTGTGAACACATGTAACTGAGGAGGGTTATTTGATATTACCCAGAGGAGATAGATGGGTAACAAGAACCTTTAATAGTTAATATGCAGGGGATTTTCTGCATGCTTGGCGTTGGTCTAGTTTATGATGAAATGATGCTCTATTTTTTTTGTTTTAATGTCTTTTTTTTGAATAGACAAAAAAGAGAAAAACAATGAAAGGACAAAGATAGAGACCCTTCTCCCTCCAACGCTGTTAAGATTTGCCCATTGTTATTTAAGAGATGTTGCCTTTGAATTGGCTGTTATAACAGTGGGATTTAATGTTACAAATATATAATTTAAGGACATTTAATAGTAAATTTGGATGGGATTTTCTCTGCATGCTTGGCACTGATCTTTCCTTTATTAAATTCACAGTGCTGTCAGTGAAACACTGTACTTGATGTATGATGAAATGATGCTCCAAATTTCTTTTCTAATGTCTCAAAATAGAAAGACAAAAAAAAAGAGGAAATGCAAAGAGAGGAGGGTTTCACAGAGAGAGCCTGGTGACAGTGAAAAGAAATGGCCCCGGCAGCAGCGTCCAGCAGGAAATTCAATAAAAAACTCTTCAAAAGACCTGGCCCTGACATTGAAAAATAGCGAAATTATAACATACAGCAGGGTAACGAAAGAGAGGAGTTATTGTATTTGGCACAGAATCGGAGAGAAGAGAGGAGCCCAGGGCTGCCACGTCAAATGAGCCGTCACTGACGGAGGGAGTTAAGCCTTGTGGTGATTAAATATAGGCCTCAAACCTGCTGGCTGCCAGGCAGGCAGGCAGACAGCAGACATGTTTGTGCACAGGCAGCAAAATGAACAGAAAACAAAGAGAGAGGGAGAGGGAGGGAAAGACTCATTTCAGACTGCAGTACAGAACAGACGGCTAATATCTCGACTGAGATAGAGGAGAAACTGTTGTGTTGATAAAAGTGTGTCAGGAGGGTTAGTGCTCATAGAAAAGAGTGTGAAGAAAACGTCATGGGTGTTGATGGATGATTTCAGCCTGAGGTGTCCACTATTAAGAAATCAAAAGGGATTTATCAGTGTTTAGGAATCTGTCAGGGGAGAAAAAGTCATTTCCTTAAAGCATTTTGACTTTTCATACTGTTTAATCTTTGCTGATGTTAATTTCCAGTCATTTTTAATGCAACAGCCGACCAAAACAGATCAAAGAATTCATGCTTTTGCAGTTTTGCCATCACTAGTCCTTATACCTGCCCTTTGTATCTTTATGTTTATGGTATAATATATACTGTATATCTTAGCGTATTCACATTGCCCCTATGGTTCATTCTTTACGTATGTAGCCTGAACTTGAAGTTGAGTATTCTAATCTACTAATGATCATCTACATTTATTTTATGGCTGCCAGTTTTGATTATTTCTACTTACTGCCTGAGAAAGCATGTGTTTTTTTAATCAGTCTGGCATAGCGGATGGGTCAAAATACTACAATACGCGTGAGCCTTGGCCACTATTGCCATGGAGAAGAAGCCAGCCAAGAATAATGGTCGTCATCATCGTCATTACAGTTACACATGGCGCCATAGTTAGTGATTTACCCACAACTGATCCAGAATTTACAAGTAGAGTTGGTGTGGAGTGGTGGATTTAAGCAGCAGTCAATGTTACTGCAGTGCATGTAACAGTATTTGAAGCTCTGTGAGTGGATGTTGCCGAAATGCACCTTGGGAATCATAGTTAATGTCTAACTTAAAGTTTGTATGTACACAGGCAACATGTGTCCTAGACTTTTCATCGAACAAGCACAAATTTGCAATAGCAAGTGGGCAGGTCTGTAAGTTCTGTACCTTTTTTTGATAGGCCCCCATTGCCACCCTAGCCGCCTTTAAGCTAACTTACATGAACACAAACACACGCCTTTACACACCCACAGTTGATCTCTATGCCAAATTTCAGCATTCTAGGCCAAAAGCTGTGGCTGCCAAAAGGTGGGGAAGTTTGTGGCGTAATTGCATGACCAACCAACAGAGCGAGCCACTGAAGTTTGAAGTAGCAAAAAAAAGGGAAATAGTACTGCGTAAAGAAGTACCTCAAGATTGTATGTACTTGAACTGCAGTTCTTTGAATGGCCACTTGAGGCTGACTCCAGGGTCCAGTCAATCCCCACAGACTCCCACGTTAAAATGTCCAACAGCCTGCTGCAAAAAACGCTGGGTGGTGTCACGGTAGCTACATCCATTATTTTCAGAGTCTATGATGCAAACGTGTCACCTCCAAAATTCAGTTTGCATTCCTTCTGAACTTTTAGATGGACGTAATGGTAGCTGCATGCATTATTTTCAAAGTATATACTAACTCAAAACACAGGACCTGAATTCTCACCGTGGCTCATTGTGGTTTGCTCAAACTTATAGCTTATACCAGAGCAAAGAAGCTATAGGTTTGAAAACACACTTTAATGAATATCCAACCAACATATTGTGGTCTAGACTGATCAGCTGCCAAGAACGACATTGACATCCACGGAGCAATGTTACAATGTAACAAATAAACATTAATAGAAATCATGCAATTATATGAGATATTAGTGGTGTAAGACAGAGTGTCTACACTTTGATATTTAGACTAATAAGACAGAAAGATCTATCAGTGTTTCTAACATTAGAGTAGGATATTTTCTGTCTATACTTCACTGAGTGTGTGCTTGTGTTGGCTCATTCCTCTCTGACATTTTCCTCTCCCATCACCCCCCTCCTCCTCCTCCTCCTCCTCCTCCTCTTCCTTCTTCTAAGGTGTGAGAGAGGCCTTGGCTCATAATGTGAAGCCTCCCCTTTGAGTTGAGAGACAGGCCACAGTCTTTAAATTGCTCCCTTCACCCTTGGGGCATGTTCATGTGAGGATTCAGTTTAGGGTGTGACAATGAGGATCATCTGGCTCAAATCAGCCCAAACAATCATGGTTCAGTACCCTCAGACAGACGGGTAGACAAGTCGTCCCAGACAGACGCTGACAGTGTCCCTGTCTGCATTATCCGTCTTTATATTCCAGCAGATAAGACGACTCTGAATTAATTAAGCTACGGGAATCTCTTAAAAACGCCGGATAGCTTAAAGCCTTTCACATCACGACGGTGCTGACAGAAGGATGTTCCTCCTTGTTGTCCTCACCATGGAGCGCCTCTTCAAAAGGTTATCAACTGAAATTCCAAGACAGGAATCAGAGAGAGAGACAAGGAGGGTGAAATAGATTTGAGGAGCTTTGATGAGAGAGGCTTGCGATGAAAGAAGCTTTCAAAGCACAAAAGGCTTCTCCACTCTTGTTCTTTTTGCTTTCTGTCACTCTCCAAGCTGCTGCCAGTGTCATTCTTTGGCTTTGAACTATGAACCCAAACTGGTGTTGTAGCAGATTTCATGTACAACGCTGCATGCTTGTCTCTTTCCATCTTGCTGTCTTTACCTCTTTTCTTGAAACATCTGCCACTGTGGACAAACACCAGCTTCAGCAACAGATAGCCCATCCGCCTTCTCATATCCAGAGATGAGAGAAGTGATGAAAGGAGAAAGAAAAATAAGTAAGATGTCATCTTTAATGTCAAACATTATATTTTCACCCCCCTCCCTTGTCTGGCTCCTCAGCACTGCTGTAACATTAGCCGTGTTGCTTGGAGCGACACCCTGTCAGGTGGAGTTTACAGACTCTGACACAGTATCCAGTAACCCCCTCGTTCCAGGGTGAGTGTGAGCCAGCGAGACAGACAGCACCGGTGAAGACAGACAAGTTGAAAGAAGAGAGGCGATTGATTGTGACAATCTGGAGCTGCTTTTGTCTCATGTGACCGGCTGCTGCTGCCAAAGGAGGCCAGATTTGAACTGTTTGAAAGTCATTTTCACAACATGGGTCTGACGTTATCCTCTGTAATTGTACATAACACTGCTTTTAAACATTTTAAAGTAGTTTCCTACAGCACACTTCTGTGAGAGCTTCTCTTATCATCATGTACTGCTGCCTTATTTTTTTTAACTTAAAACACAGCACATGTTCAGTCAGTCAAATACCCCTCCTTCAGCTTACAACTGAATTTTGAACACTTGTTTGTAGAAGCTGTAGCCATCTGCCCAAATATCAAGAATGTGCCTACTGCACTGCTATAGTCCAGGTCAGAGCTTAATTTATTCTCAGACTAGCTGCTACTGTTAACTGTTGCTACTGTGCAACTGTCAATTTCAATCATCTGCATCTAAGTATGTAAAGTGTACCTACAGCTAATTGTTGGCTTGTCTAGACATGATGTCAGGACTTAGACTCTCTATATACACAAATGGTGTGTCCGTTTCTAACCTTGTTTATCTGATCTGATCACATTCGCACTACAAACAAACTACTCCAGAACTGTTTTGTGACCAGGTCAAAACGCAAACTCAGAAATTAATATATACATTAAGAACACAACATTCAGAGCTCAACAAACAATATAAGACACCACCTATAATACAATAAAGCACCACAAGACAAGAAGCATCAGATCATTCATTCATAACTACATGATTGATCCCTCTTAAACAACTGTTTCAGTTTGAAACAGTTTTTTCAGGGTTGAGCGTGCCTATTGTCAAGCTTACAATAACAAGAATGGCAAATAGACTCTGTTATGGAGGCTGTTCTAAATTCAACATGTCTTCTCAATATCTTCTGGCATTGTAGCTTGTTTCTACCCATGTTGGCATGGCTACGCATCAGTGTCGACTTAAAATGATGTTAGATTTAGACAGACATGGACATCAGTTAGAGTTGAGGCAATGTCTGACAGGAGATGGAAACAGAGTGTAACAAGTTGACAATTCTGACATCAGGCAAGCTCAAACGTTCCACTGAGAAAAAAAGAAACCAGTGTCCAATTCAGCCAGACTAAACAACACAAAGGTATGAAAACACAGGTATAGTTTCCTTCTGTTTTATTTAACACCATTTTTCAAGTATTTTCACTGGATGGAAATCAAAGCATAAAAGCAACAGATAACTCGTTCTTTGACTGAAGCAAGTGAGCACATGCTCAAAGGGGTGAGCAGTATCACATTAAATAATTCCTGAATAATTAAGTGTTCAAAATTTGGCTGCCTTGGCATCAGAATCAAACGCAGCGCTGATCTGGATCGAGCAGTAGATCTATTGTGCTGCCCGGCTTTAATCAGCTTAAGTTTTTCAGGCAGATCGTAATAAATGACAGTTTATAACAGCTGTGCGTTGGCTGTAAATCACTCACTAATGCGCGGGACGTTTTGACAAAAGGAGCAGTTAACACAGTTTACTATGGAGCTTTGAGGCGGTCAGAGGTGGGATGAAATCCAAGAGACCTCACAGTCAGTCAGCAGGTGTTGCTTTGGTGCAAATGAAGCAGATGTGAGACCTTTTATCATTCACCATATCCACACTAACACAGATACATTAGAAAAGGCAGCTATTGGGCCACCAAGCCACTGTTTGGGCCAGTGGTGTAAAGTGCATTTAATGGTTTTCAATAGTACGATTTTGAAGTACTTGTACTTTTGCTAGTATTTCTATTCTATGCTACTTTATAGGCCTACTTCTGTTCCACCACATATATTTGACAGCTTTAGTTGTTTTAGAGATTTATATTATTTATCAAAATATAAATCAATTCATAGATTATAATGCCTTATTAGAAGTTAAGCCTCATTAAGTATATAAACTAATTAAAATTAGCTACACCTTTACTAGCTGAAACATTAAAGTGAGAAACACATTAATGCATCAATAACTATAATCTAATCATGTAATGTATAAATATGAATCTTAAATGGGACATTCTCTATAATATTTTTATTGTTTTTCCTAAGGCTGAACGAAATGGGAAAACAATCTAACAGATTTACATTTAGATTTCTGTAGACCAATATTATGAACATGATTTAGTATGATTTTTTTTTGGTTTTTCAACTTGCACTTAAACCCTGCCGCCATTTTCACTTGTAGTACTGCAACATCAAAGCTTGCACGTGGTGTTTTACAATGTTTTGTCTTCACCTACTCATTCACCTATGTCACATGGGGCCCTATCTTATACCCAGCACAATGCGGTGCACAGGGCAGCACAACCGTCATCGCTAGTTTCAAACCGAAACAGTTGTTTTTCACAGCTAGTGCCCATGTTGTGTAAGTAGCAAATGTTCTATGCCCATCTGTGTGCCCATGGGCTTGTAGGTCTTAAAATGAGGTGTGGTCAGGCACATCTTTGGTGTATTGCTATTTTGAGGCAGCAGAAAGTGACTGCACCATTGAGCAACAAAAACCTGCTCCAAACTATACTGTATAAAATAATGGACATAGCTACTGTGATGTCACCCATTGGTTTGTGGACTTCCATTTTGAAGCGTTGAGTTTGGCATTCAAGCCATCGCTATCTTGTTTATTTTATAGCCAGATGTGATCATAATCGGATGAGAGGGTGGATCTGACTCACAGACTGTAGCGATGCCTCACAGACAGCCTGTCACTCAAGTGGTCCTGCCCTTAAATATGCATAACTTTGGTTTTTGATAAAATGTAAACGAGTGAGCTATAAAAATGTCAACCCCCATACAGTTATAAGAAATGTTAAAATTAGCTTTGGAGACCAAAACTAGGCTGTAAACATGTTTATTTCTGCTGGGGGTCTATGAGGATTTACTCTGTTTCGGAGCCAGCCTCAAGTGGCCGTTTGATGAAGTGCAATCCTGGCATTTTCACATTGGCTTCATTTTTCAGCCTCAGAGGTTGCCGCTTGGTCTAAAGTCAGAATGGTGCAGTATTTTCCTGCTATTTAAAGGGGACATGATTCAGATAGTAAAGGTCAGATTCAACTGGTCTTTAAAGGGAATGGGAGATGAAGATGATGTGTTGACTTTATGTTACACCCAGAAATACAACCCATTTGCCCCTTGTGCCTTACTTTGGGCCAAGATTATGCACTATTTAACTAGAAAAAATTAAGATGGACGTGCATTAAATGCTCGTGTCATGCACTTTAGACCATGTGCTATAGATCGTCTGTGGAAAGTAGAGCAGTGTGTGTGTGCATGTGAACCAAAATTGAAAATTGTTTCTGACCCTTTGGTTGGTTAGACTGTTTAGCATTCACAAAATCACAGCTTTTGTGATTTGAAAATTGCGCTCTATTACATCATGAATTTGAATTCTATTAATCGCCCAGCCATTTTCGCTTGTGGTACTTTTAAGCATATTTGATGCTGATATTTTGGTACTTTTACTAAAGCCAGATTTTAAAGCAGGACTTTCCCTTGTCAAGTGTATTTTTATACTTTGACAAAGGGCAGCATGACATATTTGTTGTTGCAAATAAGTAGTAAAATAAAACAATTTGGCAGTGTCATTTTTAACTTTTATTGCCAACTGCCATCTAACTAAAAGAAGAGTTTAAGTGTTTTTCTCTTCCTCTGGCGTTTCAGAGCAGCTGTAATCTAATTGCAAAGTGTGGAAGAAAAACTTTCAAGACATAAACAGCGAGTTAATCTGTATCTCTCTGATCTCATCGCCTGTCTGTCAATCCAAGAGAGGCGAACGCAAAACAACGTAGGTATAATTTAGCATGACGGCCTTCTGGTGGCAGCTGGGGTGAAGAGTTCACAGGGAGGAACAAATGCTGTGTGTGTGTAAGAGGCACAGATACAGCAGTAGTTAGATTTATAATATATGTGGTTCATTCATGTATAGTGGCACAACTCTTAACTATGGTAAAGAAAGCATCTGAGAGTATGCAAAACACAGCAGTGATTGTTCAGACTTGGGCACAGAGAGGTCAAGTAACTGTAGCACAAGCACATCTATTCAAAGCCTTGAAAAATCAAGTGTGGCTCTCCAACAAAACTTCTTTTATTTAGATCCCAACCCATTACATTGAACCTACTGTCTCTTATTCTGTGTACTGACACTAAGAGAATGTCTTTTGACAACGGTGAACAGGACTAAAGCAGAAGGATGACCCAGGGGCCGGGGCAGCACACACTAGACAGGGTGCTGGGGCCCCTGGAGGCATACACTGTGGATCCATGATGAAGCGCAGAAGAAAGAACAGAGTGAAGCCGCAAAGAGTTGGGGTGTGATAATGGATTCCCACATTAGGTCCATCAAGGTCAGATGAGAAATGGGTTATGGCAGCAGCTTGGCACTGGTAAGTAGAAAATCTGGTTTGAAGCGAGGCGTTGAACGGGCCGGTGACTCTATGCTTGGTGGCAGGCGCTTGGGGCTTGTGTTGGGGATTTTGGAGACTTCCCCAGGTCACAGTGTAGAGTGGAAACACATGGTTTCAATGTGTCTCTCATCTCCTGCACTCAGAGTGCGGCCGTGTCCACAATTTTGCATTTGTAACTCTGAAATTACTTTATGGTTAGTGAGGAAACAGAAACAAAAAAAAGGCTGAAAATCCCAAGATTTCAACATTTGCACTCCAGTCCCTTTACACACCCTCCTCGCGCGTGTGTGTGTGTGTGTGTGTGCTGAATTCCTGTAGAGTTCATGAGTAACACTGGCTGAGAGGCCTGCAGGTTTGAAGCCATAAATTACCTGAGAGTGACATGAAGACACCAGTCAACCACAGGAGCTTTACTGAGAACTTCAAACAGCTGGCAGTAGTATCATTGAGGGGTCACCCTTCAGTCATTCTCACAGTAAATAAAACCATTCCACATGCAAATAATGACACTGTGACTACAGTCATTTTGTTCTAAGGCTGACCCTAAATTAGGGTTCCAAAACATATTAAAAGAATACTCTGCAGTGTATAGACTTCTACAGAAGTATTTTCTTACAGTCATCACTTCTGACACACTCTCAGTGTGTGGTGGTGTATTTATCTGCAGAGATGTTATTTTCTTCTCATTTTCTGTGTTTGGGACATTTCTGGGTGTGTACCCCAACAGCGCTCAGGTGAGGTCAGTTCAGGTGCCAGAGTGTTATCAGAACACATCCAAGAGACACAGTGCCCCAAAAAAATGCAAATATAGCTAGGCGAAACACCAAATTAGGTGAATCTGGGGTTGGCTTTTACTTTCACTTCCACTTCCACTAACAATCGTGTTTACGAGCAGTAACCGACAATCCAGCAAAATATACCTTTAAATATATAGTTAACTATTCTGGTATTGCCATGTCTTTGCAAGCCTGATCACAACAACATTTATAACAACAACATCTTGCTGCAAAATCATTTTATTACAAAGGAACTTTGCTTCTTTGGCACTAAATTTGGTGAACTTTGACCTGTGCTGTTGATTAACAGCAAGCTGTCTGGACAGCGCTGACCTTTGAGGGAATGAAGAGCTGGATAGTCCAAAATGAAAGAAGCTATTGTAGCTTGTTAGCTGTGTTGCAGCATCCGTATTTAATTAACAGTTACACAACAGAGACTTGGTTTTTGAGACAGTTATGAGACAGAAGTTGTTGGTACAAATATGTCTGACCTGAAGAAACAGTGTTAATGTATTGTCCCAGACCATTTGTCCTCATTTCCAGGGCATCAAATACTGCCTCTCTGCGTCTCATATCGATGCCAAAGGCACCCTCTGACATCTCTCTAGGACCTATCTGTCACTGTGGGCACTTTTTACCTGCCATACATGCCATTGGCTGAATCCAAATGTCCACTCTCTGGACTTGTAGACTGAGCCCTCGCGGACTTCAGTTATACGTAGTGTGACATATTTACTGTCATCACGTAAAGTCTGCGAGGGCAGAGACTACAAGCGGCTGATAGACAGCCCTCAACTGTTTTACTTGTTGCTGTGGAAACGTTCAACTAATGCTGCTGTCATATTCACATACAGTATATCTCGTATAAGTTGATGAATAGTGCCTACTCATCTGTTCCTGCAGATAAAAAGATAAAAATCACATGTATAACCTTTTTTTTGTGACTAAACAAATATATATTAAAGCAGCTGTGCGGAACTTTTTACCATTTATAAAACTGTCCGTAGTTCGTATCACCCCCCCCTTGAAGATCCGCATATTTATTTGAACCCAACAGCGACAAAAAAGCCTTTCTCTATATGGCTATTTAGCGTAGCCTGGCTCGGGTCGGACACAGCGGAAGTCAGCAAACCAGAATATAGCACCTGGAGGTGGAAGTAAGTCTGCACGCCCGCAGCAGCCCGCAGCGATTAAACCACAGAAGAAGAAGGAGCCGTGTTTACTAGTAGGATTTAAGAAACAGGCTAAATGACATGTAGTAGGGAGTAGTGAATGATTTCGGACACATTGCACACTCTTGTACAGTAGGTGGTGGTATGCACCTGGAAGTTGTTTGCGATCCGCCAATAAATTGAGAGAAGAAGAAGAGCCATGTTTACAGAGAGTGTTCTTCGAGTAAGCGGTACGCAACGGGCATTGCTGAACACCTAACAGTTTTACCAGATGTGTCTGTAAGGACTTGGTTGTACTTTCAATGTCATGGCGGATAAAGAAGGAGCACCATCTAAAAGAAAAAGAACAGAAGAACAGAACAAGGCTAAATGGGACAGTGATAGGGCTCGAGTCCAAATGCATGTAAACCTCGGTCGGGCATTCACCAAGTGGAGAGAGCTGAGAGATTTGAAAGGTTTTAAAACTGATCCCGAGTTGGCCCTTTTCCTAATTGACAGGTATGTAATTTTTATTTTTATTTAGAGAATAATACCGCAACTTGTTAGATGTTGTTTCACTTCAATATATGACGACATGGAAGTTATAAGCAAGCTAAATGTAACGTTAGCTGATGTGAACCACTTTTGTCTAGTAACGTTACAACAAACGTCACAAAATTATCTGTGACTGTGACCATGAACATAAATATACAGCAGGCAGTTGTCCTCAGTTTATAAGAAATTCAGAGCTACACCAGAGCATTTATGATTTTCCTCTCGCTCTCCAAAACAAATGCATGCGGTAATTGCCGGGTGCAGTCGAGATTTTACAAATGAAGCCAAAGGCTGCAGTAGGAATTTTAAGACACCAGGCTGTGGGTGTCATACCGCTTCGACCAAAAGGGGCGCTATAATCAACGAAAACGGAAAGTTCCGCACAGCTGCTTTAATATAGCTCTTTATAACAGGCTACACACAATAAGGAGGGGACTATAACTCAAAGAATTGGGCGTTACTTACTTTAGAAGGCCTTAATTTGTTCAAGCTAAATTAATGCTCCAGCAAGCCAGCATGTTCCCAACTACAGTTTGGAGCTTGTAAGCTGTCACGGAGAGATACCATGTTACAATGTGTTTCAGCTGTGCATCACATAGAGACCCTAAAGGGTGCCCTGTGAATCGCTATGGGGTGTGACAAAGTGTCAGTATTTTATGACCTGTGAATGAGGATGGGTTGCTCAAGCTTGAACTTGCTAATTGATAGTTAGCAACGAGAGATCTTTTGTTTCGCCCCTCAGCAATTCTATATATGATGAAATAGTCCACAATCCTGTGAACAAAAACAGGCTGTAATATGCCTGGTCAAGCATTTTACCAACTAACACTGTGAGTAATCACAATGTCACCAATCTTCTGGCACCTCTAGCACCAATACGCAAAGATACACTGATTCATTTTGCTGTGACTCATTCTTAAAGAAAATTACAGTATTTGTGAACCATTTTTTTTAATTCTCACAATTATATATATTATGGCTGTTGGTCACCATAACATTTTACTCACTGTCTCTGTTGTAAAGATTCAGGTAACACAAACTCCAGCAAGTACATAAATTGGCATAAGGACCATGAACCTTCTGCAGCTTTTCAAAAAAGTTCAACAGAAATCATCTCAAAAACTTGTCATTAAGAAGAACTGAAAGTTTTTAAGGGAAAAATACCTCATGATAAATAAAATTGATAAACACAAATATGAGCCAGCTGGAATTCTCCTTTAAAATGTACTTTATAATTATTTCCATAATGTTCAGAAGTTGCAGCTTATTCACATTAAAACCCTTGTGTGCTGCCAGTAGTAGAAACATTTACAACACAGGCAACTGTATGTAGACACGCACGCGGATACAAACATTAACATACACCCTTACACACAACCCACACATACACACTGTAAAGTAGAAAATGAAATCCAGGTGGATGCAGGAGTTTTCTTGTGCTCCCAGCAGGGTGTTTGGGGAGTTGAGAAGTTGAAAACATGCACACACAGACCTTCAGACACAAGGAGAGAGAGGTTGACCTTTGACTGTTTGTTGGTCTAGACCCGGGCGTGAACCTCAAGCCCCAGGGCATGCTGGGAGTTTAACCAGGGGCCAGAGGTCATTGAGATGGGCATCAGAGCGACAGAGGGGTTAAAGGGGGTAACAACTCTTTTATTTGCCTCATGACACCACTATTTTCCTCTTTAAAACCAATTATGAATTCCTGTTAATAATTTACTGCTTCAAAGTCATTTTTTTATCTTGCATCTATGGATGGTCCCACCCTATCTGTAACTAATCAGGCTGTGAACAGATCTGAGGTACTTGTACTTAATGTGAATATTTCCATTTAATGCTACTTCACGCTTCTATTCCATTACATCTCAAAGATAAATACTGCCCTTTTTATGTCACTACACTGGTCAGACAGCTACTTTTTTAAATTACAATTTTTCATCTACTTCCTGGCCAGTGAAAACCATGTCTCTCCATATGTGTTGATATTGAATGTTTGTGATAAACAGAAGGATGAAGTGTTGCTTTATGAGTTGAAGAACATCTCCTTCTTCTTAAGCTACATAAACTCTTTAAAAACCCTCTTGGTTCAGCTGGAAAATGCATCATCACAAAGCTGAAAACAGGGTTGTTTTTCTGACACCATGAAAAGTTGACTTTTTAGAGATAAGTGGTTTTCACAGGACAGCCACACTACAGACAAATAACGATCTTATAGAATAAGATGCATTGCTGTAGATTAAACTACCCAACATCTACAGCAGTAACATGCAACATACACATTAATGGCGCAGTAATATTAATCCAAAAATTTCAAATAAAATAGTACAGGCTGCTCATGCACTGTTTGTAGACATACCTACGAAAAGTAATGCACCTTAATTTGTATTTATATTAATCATGTAATCATGAGCCACTAAATTGTATTTAACCCAGGTAATCAGGATAGCTGTGATCATGTGACTAACGCGCTGACAGGAGTAAAGAAGTAAGCAGTATATAAGGAGTCAGTCTAAGGAAGTAGGTTCGGTTGGTGGGTCGGTCAAACAAACACAGGACTGCCCTGTGTGACACTAAGTGAACTTTGAATTATTTTAAGGTACTTAATCATAATGTATTTTTTCCTAAACCCAATGTATGTAACTTTACTTTCCTCAACCTAATCTATATAACTTTACATGAATTACCTAACGTAATGACACACAACCATGTTTCTTTTTCTAAACCTAACGGAGGTAATTTTACTTCCCTATACCTAAGATAGATAACTCTACTTTCCTAAACCTAATTTACGTAACTTTACCTTAAGTACGTAACTTTACTTGCCTAAAGCTAACCTATATAACTTTATATTAAGCATGTAGCTTTATATTAAGTACCACACCTAAGTAACTTTATGTTAAGTACTTAACTTTAATTTAAGTACATAAGATGACGACGCCCAACCATGTTTCTTTTCCTAAACCTGACCTATGTAACACTGACTACTTTTAATTTTGATGCTTTAAGTATATTTTGCTGACACATATTTTTACTTCAGTAAGGTTTTGAATAAAGGACTTTAACTTGTAGTGAAGTACTTTAACAGTGTGGTATTTGTACTTTTACTGTACTAGTAAGTAAGTAAAGAATCTGAATACTACTTCCACTATTGCAGATCTTCCATCAGCCTTACTGATGTCTGAAGTCTTCACTTTGAAAAAGATTAATTTTCAGTTTCCTTTTTCTGTGTTTTTTATTCTCCTGTTTAAAATGGGTGAGCTGAGTAAGTTATGGGTGAGGACAGAGGAGAGGGAGGGGAGTTGATGGGTGAAACCTCTTCCAGGCAGATCCACCTTAAGAAAAAGCCAGAAGGCTCCCGCTGACATGCTGACAGCTTGCCATGAGTGACGTGTGATCTGTACAAATTTCAGGACTAATAAATCTACCTGTCAGGGGAAGGAGACTTGAAAGGGCCGCTGCCCCGCGGCGCAGCTTAAATGCAACTGCTGTTGATGAAATTCTGTAGGCTGGAGAATTACAGCTGTCAGGAAAAAACGCCTACATCAGATCTGACGGCTTGCCTGGCTCCTTCTCTAACCTGTTCTCTGTCTCACACTTCCTCCCTCCCTTTTTTACTTACTTCCTCCCTTTTATTTCTAATCCAAAATATGTGAACTTTTAAAAAAAAAACACTGGCGTGGGAAATATTATCTCTCCAACGTGTGACAGGAAATTATTTCTCCAAGTTTCCTTGTTTGTTCTTTCTTACAACAAAACACACTCTGAAAGGAACAAAGCTAAATCATATCACACACAGCTGTTTTGCCTTTTCCATTACAGAGCAGCTCTATTTTCTTACGTGCTTTGAAGTTCAGGCTGGACTTTAGCCAGTAAGAGACATATTCACTGCTGGTCCGTGACAGCTATAAACATCGTCTGAGGAGAGAGAGGCATAAACCAGCTGAGCGTGTTGCTGTATTTATGGGTAAACGAGTGGAAAAGCCATTGCTCTCTCTAATCTGTCATAAAGGAGATTTATGAGTGTGTGATGTGAGGACCTTGTTGAGGCTGTGTATTGACTCATCTCATGCAGACAGACTCCATGAGGCATGAAGCTAGCCGGATTCCACATCAATGGACACATGATTCAATATAGAAATGCTCATATAGCATTTTGTTATTTAAACTAAAGTAAAAGTCATTTCTGAGCCTTTTCTTTTTACATAACTTAGAGGAGAAACTCAGGAACATTGGGCTTTGAGCTAAATGCTACTGTAACACCTTGCTAACATGCTCACAATGACCAGTAATGGTGGAAGATTGTTTACTTGAGCAAAAACAGAAATACTACAGTAAAAAAATTACTGTTACAACTAAAAGTCCTGCATTCAAATCTTACATAAGTAAAAGTACAAACATGTAAGCATCTATACTTAAATATACTTAAACTTAAACTTACTTAAAGTACCAAAAGTAAAAGTACTCGTTATACAGAATGGCCATTTTCAGAATAATAAATTGTATTACTAGATTATAATTATTGACGTATTAATTATTTTAATGTTGCAGCTGGTAAAAGTGGAGCTATAACTACTTATTTCCTCCTGGGTAGCTTAAACATTATTAATACCTCATAAATTTTTAGTTATTTATCATCTGTATTAATAATGTGAAACTTCAAAGTAACAAAACTTTGTCACACCCCTCGTCGTGTGATACCCACGCCAAAAGCAGTGGGCTTTCAACTAATTCCAGTGAAAACACACACACAGCAACATTTGATACTCAGAACAACTGATGGGTGAAACAAACACAGACTTTCAGGAGATTGCTGTTTTTGTCCTGTGTGAGAACAACAAATTTTACTCAGGAGACAGCTGTGCGTCATAGATGTTAAGGGGTGCATCTCATTGAGAGACCAAAGGGTGCCTTCGGCGTTGGTATCACATGCAAGGGGCGTGAAAAAGAACACAGTTTAACAATTGTAATTGAGTAAAGAGTATATATTTACTAGGGATGTCTCAATCCCATCTCAAAGATGAGTACCAGGGCCATTCAAGGCATTGTTTAACTGGTGCATTTAACTGTACAGCTTTTTTAGCACAGTTGTCACAAACTCTACTCTGCAACTTACTCTGCAACCTGTCCTGGTTGTAAAAAGGCATTTATTCAGCAACCAAATCAAAACTGTCAACTTGCTGTTTGAGTCAGCACAACATTTACATTCACCTCAAACATCCTGTCATATTACCAGCAGAATTACAGCTGGATGTTGAGAGGGGACAAAGAGAAGAAGAAAAATCACAAGCAACAGTTAGAAAAACGAAGGAGCAAGATGGAGAGGGAGAGAAAGCACTCTGGGGTCCGTCTTTCAGTTCCACATCTGGCCCTGATATTTCAGAGTTAATTAGTCATGCAGGGGTTGTGTGTAGATAAATCTATCATCCCGCAGTGCACAAACCATTTGAGAAATGAAAGGAAGTGAGGAGATATACACAGTCCGAGCTCCTTCATAAATCACTGGCCCAGATTAAAAACAGGCACTGCAGTGATGAGAGGGAGGGATCAGGACGAGGCTGGTCCTGGACTTTCTCACACAAAAGCATACTTTGATGCAGGCACATACACTTACAGGATATAAATATATATAGATATACACACACTTTCCTGCAGTGACTCTCAACAAAGGGTACTTACACACCAAGCGGTATGTCAAAGAAATTGTGGAGTGGCTCAGTTAATTAAAAAAAAAACAAAAAGACAGAAAGAAAGAAAGCAATATATCCACCTAATGACATGAACACCACCTGTTACAGTTGTGACTGCGGAAACTAGTTAGCAACAAACACCAGAGGTTGAAATAGGTTTCTAAAAGTTATTAACAGGTCAAAAAGTTAGCAAAAAGCAATGGCTAAAGAGTTCAAATAGTTATGTAAAAGCTGAAACATAGAGAGTATAGTAAAAAAAACACTGGACAAATGTAAATAAACAGCTGAATTAGTTAACCAAAAGTATTAAATCAACAGTCAAAAGGGCTAACAATAATGGATAACTGGTTGAAATTTCAAATGTTTATTATTACTTTAGCTATCTGTTAGCCTAACAGTACACTAAAAGGTGGATAAACAGTTGAAATAGTGAGATAAGAGTGATGAATTAATGACTGAAACAATTAGCTCATCGTATTGGGGCAGATAAAACGGTTCATATAACTTGTGAAAATGCACACTATGGTTAATGTTACAGCCTATCTAACAAATTAGCACCCCACAAATAACACTTCATACTTAACTTAAAGTTATGTACTAAATGTAAAGTTACATAGGTTAGGTCAAGGCAAGTTATTTGGTAACTTTTAGGTAAAGAAACATAGTGACGACATACCTTAAGATTTTACCCTGCTCCAAATGCCAGTCTCCTTGGGAAAAGTCTTGTGTTTGTGACCCATCCACCATGCCAACCTGCCACCTTATGTGGACTACTTACTTCTGTACTCCCATCAGCGCATTGGTCATGTGATCGCAGCCTTGCTAAATACGTGGGTTATCTACAATTAACTGGCTCATGATTTTGTGGGTTCCACAAATTTTGGTGCATTACTTTTTGTAGGTATAATTTAGGGTTGGGAATTACTAGAGGACACACGATACTATATTATCATGATACTTGAGTCACGATACAATATCACTGCAATATTGCCGAACCTCATCAAGGCATTTTTATGGCAGCAAAATGTCATGTAAAGCAGACAGACTGACTGACACCATCATAAAAGAAATACTGCATACACCTGACAAACTGGACTGTTGGCAGATTTAACTCCCTCTGCGAGACCACATCAAGCGTGTCAGCTAAACACGTGCAGCTGAAAGGCAACACCCATGTTAGAAGCGTTGTCTGTTACAACCACAATCCCCCATTCTTGTGCTGCATTTTGCAGGAGGTCTGCAATGTTTGCTCTGGTGTGACTTTAGTGTACTGCTCTAGCAGGGCTGCCAACTCTCAAGCATTGGCCATGAGACACACGCATTTGATTGGCTTCACACGCTCTCACGCCACACCCCCGATTTCTCACGTTGAATTGGCCGTCTGAGCCAAAACAAAAAAAGTCCCTGTTTCGATGCGCAATACACCTCCCGACCGCTACACTGGATGTTGGTGGCGCTGTGGCCCAATTGACACTGGGATTGCACTGAGACTGGGAAGAAGAAGAAGATCGATTTCCCCCGCTCTTTTCAGGTATGTATGTTAAGTGTTTGTGCTCTTAAACTTTATGTAACGTTTGCATATTTGTTTTTTGTGTGTTGTGAGATCATTTAAAGGCATTTCGAGAGCTTTGTACATATTATTTTGAGGTTTCAATGCAGCTGTAAAAGTATATTGTAGGTTGATGCCTAATTAATTTTGTCTGTTTTATCTATACAAAACCATTCCTCTATGCTGCTTTATAATTGTATATTAATTACTGTATATATAGTACTATATACAAATTAGAATAATTTGTTATGTATGTATAAAGCATCATATACAGTAGGTGCGTACATTTTGTTTTAGACAAAATTAATTATCAACTTTTACTCATCTTTCAAAGGAATGTGAGATTTTTTTTCCACTGTGTTCTTGGTTCATTCTTCATAGGTGACAGGGTTAAGTCTGTTCATGAGGCTTACCACCATTGCAAAGCTGGTCCTGGTGTTACCCCACTCCAATGCAGATGCAGAGAGAGAGAGAGAGACTAAAACCAGGAACAGCCTGGCTCTGGATGGAACCCTGTCATCAATAATGACAATAAAGATGGCTGGCCTGGAGTCCTTCACGTGGGAGCCCTCTCCAGAAATCATCAAGGCCTCAAAAATGGCCACAAGCAAGTACAACAAAGCACACAGATCTTAAGGACTTTGACAGTAGCCTCCCTATTTTGGGAATTGTTTGTATAAATGGTTAAACTTTAATTTTATTTTATTCTTTTAATTTAAATTGGTATTAGCTGCATGTAGTTTGGGGATGTTCAAAAATGTCGCAATAACATAGCTTTTGGGGGTTTTCATTTTTATTTAAATGTTTCTTGCATGATGTTGCATATCTGTTTACTATTTGATGACTTTATTTTTATACAGAATCCCAAAGTAAACATGCACAAATTTGAGCCATGCTGTGTCTTGTGTCTTACTGTTGGGTCAGTTGGTTCAATTGGTACACTCTGAGTTAGGCTAATACATTGAGAACTACTGATGTATGGAAAATGGTATATTTAAAAAAAAATAATAATGTTTTTGTTGTATGGTAATGACGCTGAATGGGCCATACAAAAAATTGCAGTGTATGTGGCAAAATTTCAGTTGGCGCCACCAAATCTTACTCCAAGGTTTTTTGAAAAGTTGGCAGCCCTGCTCTAGTTTGGAGAGCATGAGACAACCGTTGCCAGTCCTCTGTGAGATAATGTGCCATTATAGTCACATATGAATCCATTGACCTTGAAGTCCAGGCGTTACAAGTTAATGCCACCCTTCCTGCTGTACTCAAAGATTCCTCAACTTTACGCTTCACTTCTCTGTAGACCTTTGGTACAACTGTGTCAGTGAAAAAACATTGGGATAGTCACATAGCTGGGTTCTAGTGTTTTTAGCACGTAACTAAGACTTTCGTCTTCAACAGCACTGTATGCACCCAGATCTTTGCACATGTAGGTGATGGACGGTGGTATTTTTTTTTTTTTTTAGCTCTCTCAGAGTTGGTAGTGGTAATGGTAGTTTTGTCAAGCTAAATGTGTCAAGTGTTGGTTGATTTTTTGGCGAAGCAGGTTTAGCATTAGCTTAGCCATAAGCGGCTAAAACTATCTCTGGATGATGTGTTTTATTCTCATATGACTCTGATTGCAAATTGCACGTCATAAAATTCCTCTTTTCCCTCCATGTTAAAAAATCAAAAATAAGTCCAGACGTTAGATTTAAATGCCAACGGCACATATCTGTGTATAACCACCACTACACTACTGGTTCGCTGACACTGATGGGTACACAGTTGATATAGTTAGATAGAAGTAATGGATATGGTGGGATATGGTATGGTAGAAACGCCCTGCCTCTGTAGAAATACTAATAACCCATCCTAAGTGCTATATCGTAGGCAACAGGACATGCTTGCATTCTTCCAGTTGCCTACGATATAACACTTATGATTACCATAACCTGGATGACATTCACCGACTAATAACTTACCAATTTAAATGTTGACAGTTCAATTATATCGAAAAAAATGACTGTAACAATATCAACTTTGATATAATTATATGTGTTAAATAACACTGAGTGCATTCAAATTATGACAACAATAGAACATGACAATAAAGGCATGTTAAGAGTTCATCTGACGGTAATCACATTACTAATCTCTTCTTATTACTGTCCTTTACTACAGACATTCAGAAATGTTAAAATTTACAATACACTCATCTCACAGCTACTCTACTCCACTGGCTCCTTCATTAGCTAGAGGAGCTGTTCAATGTTTACACAGTTAAACAAATGTACTCAGCAGCGTACTACTCATAAACATCTGCTTGCTATCCCTATAGTATCTCACTCAGCGGAGGAAGGAGTAGGAGGAAAGGAGTGACAAGAGGGAAGGACGAGGAGCTGAGAGAATGACAACAAGGACATGTGTACAAGGAGGAGGTCATGAGGAAGAGGAAGAGGATTTGGATTGGGAAGAAAAGCCACTTTGACAGTGTCTGTTAGTCTTCGGAAGACAAACGCCACAGGGCACACCTTGGTGTTGGGCTTCATTAAAAGCTTTCCACCCAAGCCACAGTACAAGGCGTGTTCACTTGTGCATCTCTACACTTACAGGGCTGGGTCATATGGCCAGTAAATGAAATCTTGATTTATTTATTTTTCTTACTAAAACATGAATGAAACCAACAGTTTTTGCTTCTTTATGTGCAAGTCATTGAAGCAAGTATGATAAAAGATGTGCAAGAAATACAAGTTATCCAGTGTCTGAATGCTCCAGTGTTGGATTGTATATTTAGGTACAATTTTGAAGTACTAGGACCTCACTTCAGAACATCCATTTTTTGATACTCCACTACGCTTTTTACACTACGGGTCACATTCACCCATTCACTCACACATTCATACAGTGGTGGCCGAGACTACCATACAAGGTGCCACCTGCTACTCAGTTTTAACACACTCACACTCACTGATGGAACAGCCAATTTGGGGTTCAGTATCTTGCTCAAGGATACTTCGAAGAGCCCGGGATTGTTAAGATGAGACTTTACCTCTATAACATTTCAGGGGGTTAGATATCTCAAAATGTGAATGTTTCAGGCAAGCCCTACATAAAATAAAAAAATGATAATCAATTTATTTAATTTATTAGGTTTCTTTTCTAAATACTCCACAACACTTCAACATTCCTGGCAGTGTGGAGATGGATTTGAAACAACATTTTGGGAAATATATTTTACAGAGGATATAATAGAACAGGTAAATCAATATAGAAAATCTGAGACAAAAATCTGAAATTGACATCCACCCAGTGCTGCATCATAACTAAATACTCGGGCTTTCAAAATAATGCGTTAATTCTGATTAAAAATCACAGGAAAAATAACGCATAAAAAAATGAACACTGATTAATCACATTCCGTGGTGCCCTTTGACCTTGTGTGAAGGCCACAGTTGCTTTGTCACATGATGGAGGCAGACGAGATGGCACTGCTGCCGTCATGACTGGAACATTTAGAACTGGTGATAGGAGCACCATTGTCTGCAATTTCTGGAGTAAGAAATTTCGTACCATCAAAGTACTTCAAGCCTGAAATACTACCTCAACGCAAAGTATTTAGCAGCGAACCCAGAGGTCCGAGCTAGTACAGACTGTGACGCTAGCAGCCAGACTCATCAAGCCACATGTGACTACGCATGCAGACGCAAACTGAGTACTACTGAGTCTACCTGTGACCTACTACAGTAACTATCTCCCTTGCAAAACTGATTGCAATGGACCTCAGACCAGTTTTGCTGGTAGAGGACAGCGGGACACTTGTGTCCAAAAAGCTTTACTACAACACGTCTGCCAAAATTAATTTGAAGAAAATTTTTTTTTAACACTTTGACAGCAAAAATTGATGTATGCGATTAGTTCAGATTAATTAATCACAGAGCTTGTAATTAATTAGATTATGTTTTTTAATCGCCTGACAGGCCGACTAAGTTAACGTTAACAGAAGTTAGCTTAATTAGAGCCCTATGTACAACAGCTAACAATGATGTACTATCACCAAAGTACAAAACTAGAACAAAATAGGCTAATGAACTCCCAGCAAACAAGGTGACATGATGAACAACGCAGCTAGGAGCTAACGTTAGGCTAACTTTAGCTAACGTTAGCTAGAGATGTTAAAAATAACTTCATATTTCTTTCCAGCAAAGTGACAATATGTTGCCTCAAACACAATGTTGACTTACCTTAGAACAGATGTAGACATCATTGTTAATCTTATTCACATTGAGTTGATGTTGTGGTCTAACCTTACCACACAACTTTATCCAAAGGAGACACTTTTCTCACTTGAGATGTGGTTTAAAGGGTAAAAAATACACCCCGTCGCCCAGCCTTTCAGGATACCTTGTGTCGGAGTTGCATGTACCCCATGCACACTGTTTGACCATTTTTAAACTTCAAATCTCTGAAAAAGCTCATAAAACCAAACAAAACTGACTTTCTGTACTGCATTTCAGTGAACGTCCAGGCAGAGAATGTCTGAGTGTATGGGAATGGCTATAAGCACTGTGATTGGCTCATTGCGTTTGAGGGCCGGACTTAGCCATAGGTCAATTGTTCCACATGCTGTACCAAAAAAACAATTTTGAGGAAGTTGTACTTTACTTTCTGGCTCTGAAAACTTCTGCTCCACTGCAATCCATAAGCAATTACTGTACTTCATATTACACTTTTACTTTGCAGATTCAGATTCATAATGGCACAAACAAATACAATACAATAAAACAGTTTCATAGATAAAGTGAATACATAAATAAAGTTATTTCTTTAAACGGTTCTGCTGGGGGAACTCTGGACTCATGACCCCAAATTTTCCCCTCAACATACTCCCCTTTACAGCCATAGTTAACTGCTGAGATAACGGTTAATGATTTTTAAAGTTTAGACTGAAGACAGATTTAGAATTAGTATGAGGGTTAGGTTGGAGTTAAAAGTAGTATATTTTCTGTGAAAAACAACTTTTATGGAATCTTTATTCTAATTATTTATTGTCTCTCAGGAAATTCAGGAAATTATAGCTCAATATGTTGCCTTACAAATGTTACTGTCACTTAATTTACGTCTTAATTAAGGCTTTTTCTCGCTGTCAAGTTAATTTCAAGACAAATAACAAGCAACTATAAACATGCAGTTTTAATTGGATTAGAAGTGTTTTACGAATTTTGGCAAAAAAAAAACAAACTACATGACAGCTGAGAGTTGATGGGCTGAACTTTAAATCACCTCTACCTTTCATTTAAGGTTTAGGCTTTATAGGTTACAGATAATTTACCACGAGGTTCTGGTTAGGGTTAGGGTTAGGAGAGGGACAAGGTCAGAGGTTAAGGCAGGGAAAGTGCTGAGTGTTAACAAGAACATGTGTGTTTGAGAGGGGGGTCAAAAGGCTGTGAAGTAATGGTAAGGTCTCCAAAAAATAATGGAAATATAGAGAAATTAAAGAAAAAAATGGTTAAAACTATAAATGACAGATGGAAAAGTCTGATAATGAAAAGATTTGAAATATGTGAACAAACCTAAGAGGGACCAAAGCGCTTTCTCTTTGAAGTATCACAATCCAATCTCCATTCATTTAATTCAGTATTCAAAACTGCACCATGGACACTTTATGGACACTATGGACACTTTATAAACACCATTATTAGCTTACTGTCCCCCTTGTTGCTGGAGATAAGCCTTAAACCATATAGTGTTACATGATGCCATTCCTATTATCCTTTAACAAATCAAACCACCAAATTATATCATCTAGACTAGTGGTTCCTAACTGATGGGTCGTGGTCTAAAAGTGGGTTGCAGGTCCATTCTGAATGGACCGCAAGTGACTCACAAATTTGTCATTTGTAAAAAAACTAAAAAAAAAACACACACTCAATTTTTAAGTGCAATGAATGTCCGACACAGAGCTTCTATTTTGAAGTCCTGTTTCCTGCTGTAGAGTGAATGATGAATGGACAGTTAATAGAGACAGCAAACTAGCTCAAAGACATGGCGAAACACACGTATGATGCTAGGTGCATTAAACTGTGTGGACCTTGAACTAATGACTAAGGACAAATCTCAGTACTGTGGCTGGACCAGTTGGGAACCACTGATCTCAACTATATACTGGTACAACAAAGTAGATGCCTTATTAGTTTTGAAAAGGAGTTCTTTGTAATACATAGAGGTAATTCAAGACAATTCGATTACCAGTAAAGTAACAAAGTACATTTAATAAGTATTGTGCTGAAGTATAATTTTGAGGTATTTTCATTTCAGACTTTAGTTTTCAGCTACTTTATAGGCCACGGCCATGTATTTATTTGAAAACCTTAGTTACTTTTAGATTAAGACACTACATTAAAAACACAGTTGGGGTTCAGGTGTCTTTGAGTTGTTAGTTGGTGCAGTTTAGAGACATTTTCTCACTAAACATGCACATGATTTTATTTTAACAACTGTTAGAGGCCAAAAGAGGTCACCAGTGCCTTTCTGAAAAGTTCAGAGATTTTCAACTACAAGTAAGTGGCTGCGCAACAAAGCTGAAGCGTTTTGAAAAATATACTTTTACTTTAGGTGGAGGCATAAGTTCTCTCCTCATTGGGAACAGTTAAAACAAGATGCTGGCACTCAGAAAATGTGGACACAGGCCCTAAAAAGTAAAATGAATAGGAATTTATGTATTAGAACTTTGCTTTTCCTTCTTTCCTCTCCCAATATCTCTTTGAAATGCTGTTATGCAGTTATGATCACAGACTAAACCTCTCCTGTGTCACTTTTGTTCACGGAGCGGACGTGTAAGGCAGTCGATAGCCATCTGACCGGGAAACATTAAGTCACAGATGAAACAGCAGGAGGGGGGAAGCTGTAAATCACACATTACAAAGAGCCTGGTGAAAGCGCAGGAACATTGCTCCGCCGTGACATCGTCCCTTGCAGCCTGCCTTCAAAGCTGGCTCGGGCAGGAAGCAGTCATTCCCATTTCCTGTCTGCGTCACCCAGGGGGACGACGGCACAACTGAGAGGTGCGAAGGAAAATCATGTTTGGATATATTTTTTCTTCCCAAGGACATGTGAATCCATTGTGATTGCACTCACGACTGTTTCTGCGAGCTGATGAAAAGAGATTACAACAGCACAGGAATCACATTTGTATGAATGTGAACTCTGACCATGACAAGCTGTTGTCGTGGAAACACTGATGATGGGTTTGTTGGTGTCAGGGTTGGTTGTAGTTGAAAGTTAAACAAAAGAAGACAAAGGACTTTTTCCGAACTATAAACACCCCTCTTATCATCACTGTGTGTACTTGTTTGTGTGTGTGTGCGCACGCACACACACACACACACACACACACACATTTACAATAATGTGTGTACTCAGTATTGACAACATTGAAGCAACATTTTTTTCTAAATAACAATGTATCAATTTCATACAATATACTCAAAGATGTTTTACAAGATAAAAACACAAAACTTTTAAGTCTGCAGCCTTGCTAGCAGCTTTGTTGTAGAGCTATACTTAAATACAGTGGTGCATTAAGCTAAAAGCTAACACATAGTTTGTTTAGCAGGTTAGCATGCTAATATTTGCTAATTAGCACTACACATAAAACAGTCTGTCAGTTTACTTCTGCAGTTGAGACTGAAACAACTCAACAACAAGGATATTACTATGAAATTTTGTACAGACATGCGTTATCCCCAGAGGATGAATCCTAATGATTTTGGTGATCCCCTGACTTTTTCTCTATTGCCATAATGAGGTCAATATTTGTGCTTTTTAAATGACATCTTGACACCAAATTTCTGAATTGGCAGAATATTTTGTACAGACATCCATGGTTCTGAGAGGATGCAACATTCTGACTTTGTGATCCCCTGACTTTTCCACTGATGCCACCATGAGGTTCACAATTTCATTTCAGGGTGACAACAAGGCTAGTGAATGGGTTGCAATGAAATTTTGTACACATATTCAAGGTTTCCAACATGTTTTCAGGAACCAAATTTGAAAACTTTTCCATTACTTATCAAGGACCATGGTTAAATTTCCATGACTATTCACTACATATAACACAAACAGAACTGTAAAGTAGACTTAACACCAAATTTGAATTATTGTATGAAAATTAAACAGCACCTTTATCAATCTTCAATAGTTGGTTATATTCCTAATCACTTCAAATACTTAAAACATAAGGCACAGTCAATTCAAACATAATTCCAGCTAGCTGGCACATGGAGGAAGCGACGGAACGCTAGGGTAAATGAAGAAATGTATATTATGTTAGGTTAAACAAAACGTCACAGACTGCCCTATATTCCAGCTAAGTTACATCAACAGCTACAAGAAAATTAATTTGCTGTTACGTAACATTACGTGGAATGTTATCCACGGAAGACTACTGTTCAATTCATTTCATTACAAAAACAATTTGTTCAAAACATTTCAAAGAAATTTTCCAAAACTTTTAAGGATTTTACTTAATCCAAGACTTTTCCAGGCCTGGAAAATTTGGTTGTGATATTCCATGACTTTTCCATGTTTTCAATGACAATGGAAGCCCTGACATTCATGTTACCCTACTGGATGAATAGAAATTACCATGGTGATCCCTTCATTTTTTACTATAGTGCCATCATCAGGGTCTTTGAAGGGAGACTGACAAAAAAAAGTAGGCTGTGAAACAACATGATCTGACTAGGAGATAGTATGTACAGGCACAGGGGATCGAGTACTGAACCCTGGAGGACGCCATGGGCGGCAGGGGCCATGGCAGATTTTGAGATGGGTGAGAAGAACAGTGTAGTTGATGGCATTAAAAGCAGAGCTGAGATCGAGAAGGATGAGGATGGTTAATAGTATAGGTTGTTAGTTTGATAAGTGCTCTATCATTGCTGTATTTAGAGTGTAAGCCAGATTTTAGTGGTTCATAGAGTTTTTTTCCTGGTGGGCTGTTAAATTTTCTGGCAATGATGTGCTCAACAATTAAAGAAATGTGTATATACGCATATGTGAGTAATGTGAGAGTGGTGGAGGAGCTGGCACGGTTGCTGCAGCTCAGTCTCACCTGCTCAGTCTGTCATTCAGCAGTTGCCATGGCGAGTCAGCCGACACATCCTGACACAGCGATGTGACATTGTCGATGCTGTGCTGCCAAGTTCACCTGTCACCCAAAGGCCCACAGTGATTTGTCCTGTCAATCATTCACCTCTTCTTCCTCAGAAGGACAAAGGAAGGTGATGCAGCCTCTGTAAAATAAAAAACACATGCTAATTCTGTTCCATTAAAATACTACAAGTGGTATTATATTAATTCAATTATGTTGTAATTTCAAGCTAGTAAGGATTACTGTAGATCTAAGGTGATGATGATGCTCATTTGGGTGCGTTTGATTTGTCACATTGCTGGGATGCATTAAGTGAATGTGAACCCCATTAGCCCTGGATCACCAGACTTGTTAGCAGCAGCACCTTCTGCAATAATTTACAACCCTTTCATCTCAACAGAATGTGTTTCTTGTAGAGCGTAATGGAAGTAATCCATTCTCCCTGTCAGCGCTGGAAAACACTTTGTTTTCTGTACAAATTGTGTTTGGGTGGAAGATGCTGGTTGGGGTGGAGGGGGTGGAAAGGGGAGCAGGAGAATTTGCCGTGGGTATGTCTCATACATGCAGGTTTTGAGGACAGGAGTGTTTCTGTTTTTGTGCACAGGCGATGTACATACAGTAAGTCTGCTCCATATACTGTACCATGCTTGTATGAATATGAATCCTATAGCATGGTTTAGTTGGAGAAAGTACAGCAGTTGTGTGTGTGTTTGTGTCACAGTAGATATTCAAAGAGGTACATTTACACGTGTAATGTACTGTACAAATTTGAGTTATTTGAGCGTATTTACATTTTATGTTACCTTTTACTTCATCCCTGTCTCATTTCAGAGGCAAATAAGCACTTTTTTAAAATCAATTTGACAGCGATAGTATTGAGATACTTTACACATAACACATATTATGACTTTACAAACTAAGATGTATTTTTACAGATATACCTACCCAAATGACATAACCTTAATATTAACTAACTACAGCATCAAAATGCTGCTTACATATTGTTACACCAGTGATAATAATCCAGGAAGATAAGCAAAATATTTATTGATCCCCAGCTGGGAAAGCAGCGCAAAATCAACAATATAGACAAATAGAGAAAGTAAAAGAAATAAATTATAAGAGAAATATATAAAACTAAACTATGAATAGAAAAACAAATTTGAAAGACAGTTTAAAAAAAATCCTACGTTGAGTGACAGTTTGTTGCCTACACAGCCGAAATTGTTGGCACTGTACATTTTTGCAAACCATAAATATGTTACATTTGCTTGTTTATTACATATCATATCAACATTTCTAAAGTGATGTAGTGTATGAGCTGATTTTGTCATCGGATGGTGTAGGGGAAGGTGGATGGCATTTCACCTTGGCATGTCACCCACGCAAGACGCCTACCTAGCTGCAGACCAGTACAGACTAACAAACAAGTGAGTCACTGTTGTGTTTCCAGCAGCTTTTGAGGCACCAAAAGTGAGTGTTTTGCAGTGACACTTAGCTGTTTTTTTTTTTAGCAGGGATAGTGCCCAAAAAAGCAGTTGTTTTTTTTTACTGAGACATCACTGGATTTCCAGCAGGGATTGTGCCAGAATATGGTCTTTTCCTAACCATATCCAAATGTTTTTGTGCCTAAACCTAACCACATTTTAACCACAGTGTTGTTGAAATGTAAAGTTTCAATGTATCTGTTACATAATAATAGGAATGTAATTGATCCATCAATCTGGATTAATATATTAATTCAATGATCAATGATCCAGTATCACTGATGCAAAGTGAAAACATCAATCTATATCATCATCTTAAGAATACTCTTTTATTTAGACAATTCTGTGTCAAGTTATGAGGATAACGTTATTTATTTGGGATTAAATCAGCAGTGTGGAAATATTTTCGATTTCGGAGAAAAAAGGGCTCAACAGACAAAAAGCACATGCTGTATGTGAACAATGCCGTTATGAGATAAAACACAATGTAACGTTACCTGCCTGGAAGAGGAAGAACATCTCATCCTGCTAACTTCTCACTGCAGCAACATTAGCTGCTCTGTTTTAACTATGTTTGGCTGAAAAAAACATTGATGTATGCTGTTCTGTCGGGAGATGCAGCAACTTAAACCAACAGTGAGTAAGACAAAGAATAAATAATACATGTAATTTGTTAAGTTATTAATGGAGCAAAGACAGCTAGCAACTAGTCTAATTCATGTAATGTAAACATGCTTGAGCCAATAATGGGTGACTAGCCAAAAACAACTGACCTGTCTATGAACCTCAACAGTTACTATTGAACTGAATTTTATACCTTTGTTAAATGATCGTTGTTATTAATCCATGTTTTATGGCTGTTGGGAGAAGTTTGCCTTTGGAGTTTTAAGCCAGGTAGAGCTGAAGTAGTAGGAAAAAGGCCATGGTTTGGGTTAAAATAAAAACATTTCTTCCATAAAGGTCTCCCTGGCAGAAAGCCCTGAAGGTTAACCTATCCCATGTCCCGTGTCCTGTGTTAGTGGAGTCAGTATAAACTAAATTTTACTGTATTTGGGCTGTCACAGTTCTTTACATTATTTATGTGTTGTTTTTATTTTTTATGGCCAAGAGCTAAAAAATGAAGGGTGGCAGCTTCTTCTGTAGTCGATTGTGTTAACTGGGCAGATGATATTGTCTCATACTGATCGCAGGCCCGTGAACTGCATCGTATTGAAATTGTATCGTGGACTTTGTGATATCGGCAAATATCATATTGTTATCCAGAGAATTGATATGATAATCGCATTGTGATGAAACTAGTGATTTACACCCCTACATAACAACGTGCAAATGTAACAAAGCTGTGGTTTGAAGAAACGTACAATGCCAACATTTTTGCTGGTGATTGGTTTGGCTTACAACTGGATAGGAGCAATGCTGATACTCAGTACAACAGCACTCCCACTTGTGTGATATTGCTTAGTCAGGACAGATTTAAGTACATTTTGCTCTCTTTCTACAATTCTGTACTTTTACTTGAGTACATTTTAAGGTATACTTACGTTTATTCAAGTCAAGGATCTGATGACTTCTCCCTCAATTTACAGATGTAATTTTCTGGCAGTTCGTGTAGTTAACTCTGACTCTATTAAACTGCCTACAGACCACAGTGATGTGAACTCATTCATTAAGTCAAGCATTAACAGTAATGATGTTAATGCCTGCAGCAGTTCAACAGCTCTTTAAAAAACCCTGCTCCATTCTGACCATATTAGAGCTGTGAGTGTGGAGACTAGCCTGTGTGTGCACAGTAAATGATGCATTACCTCTCAGAAATTAAAGTGTTAGCAAAGATTATATTTCAGCCTTGAATATGATTTATAATCTCACAATTAAACAATATTTGTTTACAAGCAGAATATTTGATTTGCAGGCTCTGTTGGTTTATTTAAAGCATTTTCATCGCACTTTATTTTTATCCCAACTCTCAAACCAAAGCACACCCAAAAAACAACAACAATCCATCTCTCATCCTCTCCCATATATCTCCGTCTCCTCCTCTTCCTCACATCTACCCTCTCTCCCCCTCATTCCTCTCCCTACTGTATCTCCCACAGCCCCCACAGTCCCCTCCATAAATCCTGGGACAGCAGCGCTTTAATGGATAATTAATTGATGCCGCTGCAGCACTGTAATAAGACAATAAATTACGACACAGGCCGGTGTGCTGTGTCAGTGTGTGTTGCTAATGGCCCTTCAGGGCTGGGGCAGGAGGCTAATAAATTAGACAGGTATTAACTGTTGTGTGCTAAGTAGCCCTCCACTGCTGACTGCCATGAGAGGAGAGGAGGAAGGAGAGAGAAGACGAGGGGGAAGAGGGGAATAATGGAAGAGAGCTGATTGTATTATTTTGTTCAGTTTAAAGAGAATTAAAACACTGTTTTTGCTCAGAAATCAGTATAAATACCAGCATTGTTTTAACTTGTGGAATTGCATCTGCCAAAAGAATTGTAAATGTATTCATTTTTCTGAAGCATGGACAAGCACTAAACAATCATCCAAAATATCACTTTAATCACAACGGCCACCAGCAGGTGGTTTCTTACTCACAATTTAATGCCTTGTCATTGTCGGAAACCAGAAACAATTCATTCCAATGGAGAGCAAGTGACAGACAGTGATGGATTATAGCGCCCCTTGTGGCTATCAAATCCCCTGTGTTGTCAGATTACTGATCCATTGGATTTTTTTTCCTGAATCTGCATTGAAACTGGACCAGAAGTAGGGAGTAGACTACAGGAAGCCCCATCCTTAAAAATACATATTTTCTAGGCAAAGGAACATTATTTTTCCCACCCCAAAATGTGTAATTATGGTTTATATTAGTGAAGATATTTGTGAATGTAATGTAACATGCCATCTTTGATTGATATCAAGGGACTTCGTCACTCACAAACACATAAATACTTCACATTTATTAAAGTATTTATATAAAGTATCATGTGTTGTGTGCTTGTGTGACTGTGTGTAACTGTCTGTCCACAGCTAATCTCGCAAACTACTGGACCAATCAGCCTTATATTTTGTGCACATTTATTACTGTATCCTCAAAAATGTCTCATGTTTGCGATGATTCACAATTGTTAAAAAATCCATTCTATTGATGTTCTTTGCTGTCATTGACTGTTGACTCCTCTCTTCTCTTAACTCCTCTTAGGGTTTTCTCGAAATTGTCTTGGCTAAAAAAACAACAAGCCTTACCATCGTTGCAGGACACATTTTGGCCTTCATCATGGCTCAAAATCTAACATCCATGGAAAAGTTTGGTCTTGTTTTGAGCCAAATATTTTATGATCTACTAAAAACAGGCACGATAGGAGATGAATAAATCCCCATTTCTTGTTATTGTGCTGCCATCTTGATTGTAAAGTAGCCAGGAGGGCCAATTCCACCAGGGCAGCTCTCCAGGGTCTGGCTGCAACCTGATTTAGTTTCATCTGCTAAACAGCATGATAGCACTCCAGGAGTGTTTAAGTAGTGGAGCGTTATGCCTGCTAGATTTTGTAGACTTGCAGATTTTGTTTCTTTGGTCATATTTCCTTGATATTTGCACTTCTACCCTAAGTGAGTAGGCAGACTATGTAGTTAAAGGGTTTGGGGCTCTTTTGTCTGTTTTATTTGTGTTTATTATTGTAATTTCCTATTTTGTTGTGCTGTAGCCTACAGCTAGCAGTCACCTGGCAGAGATCTGCACTCTACTGAGTGCACTCTTCCAGTTAACGCTGTAGCATAGTTACTTTTGCTTTGTATTTAGTTGTTGTTACTGTCCATTTTGGTTACCCCTTGTGTATTATTTGGTTTGGCATAGCCACCATATATGCTCCCTCATGTGTCATTTTGGCAGGTCAGTTATTTCAGTTAGCACCTTTTTAGGTTATTATATTGAGTATAGGTATGCTATGTTCACCTCTTTTATACGGCTGGTTGGTCAGGTCTTGGTTTGTAATTTTTCCTGCATTTTTTGGGTAAATAAAAACCCACGCTTTTGTCAATAACTCCTGTGTCCTTGTTGCCTCACTGCTTGGTAACTTACACCCCTGGACACACCAATAGTGAGTTTACTGTGCCCTGTTGGATTTTAATGCATCAGAGATGCAGGACACGTACCTAGCAACATCACTGCCCATGAAATATTTGACCTGATGATGGCACTAGATGAAAAGTTAAGTTAATGATTCTTAAACGCTTTACTCTGCATACCACCTTGGAAAATATTAGGCTTTCCAAGCTCCGAATGGAGCCACCATTGCTGTGTTTTGAAATCAATCATTTCACCTCTGCCTACTATCTTGGTGTCACAACAGTTCATGGCTAATCATGGATGTATGCACGCTACATTCATGAATATGACAAATATACAAGAAAGGCAAAACTTATTTTAAATTTTATTTCATTCAAAATTTATGGTGTTTTGGTAACATTACAGATATATATTTAATTCATTTGTTTATTATTTTTATATTTTTGAGATTCCTCTACGTAACACCAGTAGTACATGTGCCATTGTTTGAACACTAGTGAATTCAGGGATCCAACCAAAGGTAGTACTATTAATGAATATGGGAAGATGAATATCTGAACCAACTTTCATGGCAATCCATTCAACAGTGTTGAGATATCTCAGCCTAGACCAAAGTGGTGGAAACGCCAACCTAGAGGATTCTTTCAACTTTTTTTCCACAAATATTTCAAAAAAGTGTTTTATCTATGAAAAATAGAAAATTTAAGTTATTAATCAGTAAGAGACACTGATTGTGTTTGGATAATAAAAAGCTTCAGCTGCAAAATCTACCCTCCCCAGATTGAGACATACAGTTAAGTAGTAACACACTTTGGTCTCAATGGTCTAAAGCTCTCGACGTGTCGAGTGTAAAGGATTGTGTCGCCTTCCAAAGAGGAAAATCACAGCTTAGTAAACAAGGACAACATCTCTCGCTTGGATATGTTGAATTTCAGCAGATAGTCTCTAATCCCATTTTAATGGTTGTCTGATTAAGAGGTGAGAAGGATTAGGGTGTGAGTGTGTGGTATGTTGCTTGGTAAAATACACCACATGTGTGCCTATTAGGAGGACCGCTGGTGGAAAATTACTAATACAGGGGAAACAAAGAGAAAGCGAAAAATTGCAGAGATTAGGAGTGAGCAGAAGAAGAAAAAGAAAAATGGTGCCTCAGTTATGTCGTTCCAATTAAAAATGCTGCAAATTTCTCATCTCCTAATGTTAGCCCTAACGAGCGGGGCTTAGTGGCAGTTATGTAGATAAAAACTCTTTCTGATTGATTCCAATGGCCCATTGAAATTTGTTTCACTCCACCTTATTGATCACACCCCGCTGGTTGAAAACTGTTAATTAATAATGATAATAAAAGTGCCACGGCTCATTAAAATCAACCACACAAGGCTGAACTCTGCTCCCCTTTTCTCCACTGCTTTCACTTTATCTGGCCTTTCCTCCCTTAGTGTCTTTGTTCTGTTTATACTATTTAACCTCTTTAAAAATCTCCAGTCTTAACCTCAGATCCAGTGAAGTTTTCCAGCTGACATCCCAAACATCACGTGTAATATAAATCTTGCACTTGCTATTATACTTGTTATTGTCTTTACTGATTCACTCTGATGCCGGCAGATAAGTGTCCTCCCACACACACACACTCCTTCATCCTTATTAATAATAATGTGTTTGCTATTTTCTGCCCACTATCATTCTACTGATTGGCATATGCATCCTTTCATCTCATTACATGTTTAAAGGTTTTAATGACTGACTTTCCTTGCTCCCTGCCTCTACTTTAAAGGGTAAGTTCACCCAAATTCAAATTGTCTTGCTTGTATTTTTGAGCTTGTTTAGACCTGTAATTAACATGCATCTTGAGTGGTCCAATCACAAGTGGACAGCACTAAATACAGATGTAAACAACCACAAAGATGCATTGTGATCCGATCCCTCAAACCACTTGCTGAGGTGGTCTGAGATTTGACTACATAACTTTTGTAGTGTAACACTTGTGCATTGTGATGCGTCCCCGACAAGGACTACATCATCAGTGCTGGCCATGGTGTTTTTTTCTGGTTACAAAGGTGAATATGATGCTCTATAACTTGTCCATTTTACAACAGGTTGGACGAAGTGATGCGTGACCGTCAATCATTTTGCCCTATGGAAGGAGACACGTTATATTCTACTGACAGTGATATCTCCAGCTGTATACACAACTGCTAACATGACTAGCGAGCATGCTAGTGATGGTGTTGACATGATAACAGTGCACTAAGCCCTTAGCCTTCAACAGTAAGTGATGTAAGCAGTAAAGAAATCTGAACACGTGGTCAGCTGGAGACGCGTGATAGACACAGGTGTGAACGGCCATGTGTCTTGGCTGGCCATTTGTGTTCAGATCACCAAAACGCATGCTAATACCAGATCTAAACTGGCTCTCAGTGGTATCTAGTCATAGAATTTATGGTTTTATTTGCCTCAATCTTAAAGATATCAGACTCTGAGATTACTGCATACCTCCCAATACAATATAGATTCATGTAATTTTCATTGGAACTATTTTCTAGGGAGGAAATTGTCCTTACGAAAACTGTTTACACTGCGTTCTGCACATTATCTACTGTAATGTTGTGAGCACAAGTGCAGAAACCATTCACTTTCATGGCAGAAACAGCTTAATATATCTACATGCAAGTGAGAGTTTCATTGTCTTTGTAATTTAGGTTGAAGAGATGTTGATATAAGTTAACAAAAACATTTAAGTTGTGGGCCATAAAACCAATACCAATGATAATCCCCTTAAGCATTCTTAACTATGTTTTCACTGTTAGTACTGTTACCAGTGTCAGCACGGCAAGTGGTGCTAACCAGGCCTCTGAGAAGTGCACTGGATTTTGAAGCCAACTTTTGAAGTACTCAAACGGTGAAAATTACACCGTCATGTGATGCCCTTTCTCATTGACTTACATGACCAAAAAGACATCTGAGTGGATACATTTTTCTGAGTGTCACAACCCCTGTGAAATTCATTACTCACTATTTTGCTTGTTCTATGGGCCACACAGTGCGGAATCAGTGCTGATCATCTCTGGCTCATTTGGGTAATTTTATATGCAACAGTTAAACCACTTTGGCTTCATGCGCCACTGAGCAGTTCTCATAGGACAGAACGGGGCCCTGCAACCAATGTTGTATCCTGGTCTCTACACATCCATGGTGTTAACATTGTTAACAATGCTAAAGGGGTGTGCAGCTGTTCCACTACTGGGACAGTGGTCCCACCAGTACTCGCCAATTGTGCAGTGCCCTTGGCTTCCACCTGACCCAGGTGGTGCCCAGTCCAGAGCACCCAAAGCAAACTGCAACTAACCAGGGGAGACCAGAGGATGGGCAGTGGGCACTATGTTTTCAAATGTTAATACAGCTGGCCAGCTGTCTGTCAGCAAAGG